>NW_010107166.1:49603-109319 GCF_000699245.1 Pterocles gutturalis | reverse complement strand
CAGCAGGATCTCTTCCTAAAATGTGTGCTTTAAAGCTTAGATTTAAAGATGATCTGCTAATGAAAGTCCAGAATAAATGTGTAACTCAGTTGTGTGCTTTCCTCAATGAGCTACCTTGAAGTGACTGAGGTGGAGGTTCCCTCAATACCTCCTCCCCAGCATTTCGTTTATTAAACACCTTGCTGGTTTTAGGTGTTTTTTCGTGATGTTCAGTCTAAATCTTTCTCTACTGGGTTTTAAGCCACTGCAATGCCAGTTCTTCTCCTTTATTAGTGTTTACTGCAAACGGTTATCTTGGGTAAGCAATTGCTATATTCCTCACCAGTAGTCAATTAAGCAACCTGTAGCCACTTACACTTATCTTTCTGTTTTGAAATAATTTTTAGCTGAAAGATTTAAACAAACACCACGACATTCAGTTGTGCCAAAGACTGCCATCCAGAGGCCTTTGTGCTACAAAATCCAGTCTGGAGAAAGGTTATTCATAAATTCAGAAGGCTGACTCTGTTGGCATATATACATGCTTGTATTTGAAATGTCTAGATTGACAACCCTTCAAAATCAATTGCCTTCTCTTGGGACAGGAACATGAACCTTTATTTCTCTTTGATCTGAGAACTGACACCACTGTGTTCTCCATCACGAGTCTAGCAATATTAAGTGTGTTGTTTGCAGGCAGGACTGACTGCTTGAGTTGAATGACTACATGTTGACCTTGGGGGAGCTGTGGGGGTGTGTTTGTTTGTTTGTTTTTTAAATTAGTTTCTTTCATGTTGTGGGGAAAGAAGTTTTTAGACATTACATGATCCATGTGGATTTAAACAACAGATGATTTCAGCAGCATCTTACATCTTACATTTTTCAGCACAGCTTTATGAACTGTTGAGGCTCAGTACAGGATTTCTTTCTTAGATCAAAAGATGTGAAAGGCCACGAAGTATGCAGTGAAGAAATAAAACCATCCCCCATACACACCAGGAAGCACCACTACATACCAGATTCCCCTGACAAAGGTGTCTTTAGCATGAGTCCAGAAAATTGACACTGCAAACTGCACATAGACTTTTGTCCCTGGCAGACAGTGGTCTGTCTTGAAGTATGTCTTCTTCTCTCATGATAAATTACAATGGAACACAGCAGTTATTGCAAGTTCAGTGAAAAGGGAGGCTGCAGGTGGTGTGCTGTTCAACTGAGGGACATCAGAAGAACTGAGAAAGAGGTGGAGCTGGCAGGTTCCGCAGGGCTTGTGATCTACCTAGTCCCCTGCTGCAATGCCGGGCAGAGGTAGCCTGTCAACTGTCCTAGCTACAAGGCTTCTCTGGTACCTGGGGAGCCTTATGGCTGTATTTAAGAAGGCAGAATTATTTTTCCCATTGCTAGACAGTTTTGAAACCCCAAAAAGACTGAGGTTCTCAGAACCACATGTATAATTTTAAAATCCCTACTAAGAAAGAATCTGAAACTCAGGAGACCCTGAGTCCAATTCAGAGACAAATTTGAGCACTTGAGACAGAGACAGATGAGTTACATCTGTTCATGAAACGAAAAACAATTTTATGATCACGCAATTGAATTGTGTCCAATTAATTAATGATCTATATTTCATACTGCTGAAGCAGGGTCTGAGACACACTAGAAAAAAATCCTTCATGTGACACATCCTCATGGTGGCAAGGGTGCTGAGTCACTGATTCCATTATTAGTAAGTTTCTCTTGATTTCATTCTCTTGTTCCTGGACACACATAATGAGTTGTAAGTACAGCATCAGAGAGCAGCAAGGGTCAGCTGCCCCCCGCGTCCCAGGAGCCAAGGTGTATCCCAGGGCTGGCAGTGAGGGAGCAGGGCAGGGCAGACCCTGAGATCAGGGCCAGGTTTAACCAAAAGTCAAGCTCACTGGGCAAGTTTGTGGTGATGAGGCAGCTCCAAGGTCAAGCCAGGCAGTCGATCCACAAGTCAGAATCTGTACTGGGTAGGTGATGAGCAGGCAGGGCCAAAGTCAAGGTCAAGCAGGAAAGTTATCCTGTGGGCTGGATAAACAGGCACAGGCAAGGCTGCAGCTGAACTAGAAACCAGCACTCCTATTGCATAGCCTGGGGTCAAGCTGAAACGGGGCTCCTGGGCAAGGGTGGAGTGATGGGGAGCCCCCAGGTGAGGCTGGTCAGGGCCATTTGTGCTTCTATGCCCTGATATATAGATGCACTCTGTTTTCAAGTTTTCTTTACAAATAAATGCCATGAAGAGTGCCATACATTTGCCTGCCACATAGAGCAGGACTTCAATGTTACACAAATAACAACCTGATCCTCCAAACCCTTGTATATGTCGTTGTTATGTATGTTATTACAGCCTGGGTAAGAGGATGCGGGGTGTTTGCACTGATGATGCTATTTCAGTATGATAAGCTGCACTAAGTGGGCTCAGTTTTGCATCAGTGGAGTGTATCTGCATATTGCACTGCTAGGGAAAAGAAAACTTTCCATATTGCACAAGTTTGCCATGCACAAAAACACCACTGCAAACATCTATGTATGTAAGCCATTCCGGTGAAGTCAATACTCCATGAAAGTGCTATGTTAGTGCTAGCAAGACTAAGTTAAAGGGTCTGTGATGCTTCCAGTTCCTTGGATGCTCACTGGAAAAGCAGTCTATATACTTTCAGGATGTTTTGCAATATTCATTGCCTTTTGATTTATAAAATTGCATATGGAAAAAGAGTGGCAAATATTTTTGGCTATGAGAATTCAAATAGGTTTTTGGAAGAATCATTATTAGAACCAACCTCATGTCCAGCCAAATATTCCCATTCTCTTTCATTTCAGTCCTTGATATATGCTTTCCTGTTGAAAGGCAATCTGGAAGAGTCTTCTATATTTCCATTCTATACCACACTTTTTTTTTCTATCTGCTGATGATTTCTGATTTTTTTTTTTTCATTTCAGATATTTTTCCATATCCTATGTTTTTAAAACAGACAGAAGGAAGCAAAAACGTATCTTTTATTTTCCATTTTATGTTGCATTTGCAGTTGTGCCTTAAAATTCTTCCATAAGTCCAATGCAATCTTATTCCTATATTAATACAATTATTTTAGGCCAGGACCTTGAAAAGCTGGCACCACATTTAAAAATCTAAGAAGACAACTTATATATTAAAAAACACATTACTTCGTATCTATATAGAACTATAGACACAGACTTATGCAAGCATATACACACATCCATTTAGTGTAGTGATATGTTATAACAGGTTTATATGCAGCCTATTAAAACAATTAAAATTAACAAAACAAAGCAGATTACCAGCTAAAAGTGCAATAACAAGACAAAGAAAAAATTTATGATCCCCAAGCAAGTTGAGAAGAGTGGTCATAACATGAACAATTTAATTCTCCTCCTACAACATTTGCGTTCACTGATTTACCTACAAAAGAGATTCGGGGGAGGGAGGGAGATAGTAAGGCTCCAGGATTGTTTCTCTAACCAAATTCAGGCTGGGTCTTGTTTGATTGAAGTGGAAATGCACCCTTTGCAGCAAGTGCTGAGTCTGAACAAGAGACTCACCACGTCTGCTCAAACAGCAGCTCTGACAGAGATACCAATGTGGGAAAGTCCTTTGGGATATGTCATGCCCTGGAATTTAAGCAGAACCTACCACAGACACTGATAGTCCAGTGTCTCATCTCTCTCTATGCCATCCTGCAAATGTTATGAACCTTCCTCAGAGAAGCACAATGCAGTTTAGCAGGGCAGTGCTGGTGCAGAACAAAACATTACCTTCAGGCAAGTTGGTGGAAAGGAATTAATAAACACAGTTACCCATAAAGTGAGAATGCAACAGTAAAAAAAAAAGTGATTGTAAACTGTGCTAATACATGGATGATTCATGTAGTAAATAGAACAGAAGAGAAGGCACACAAAACATTGCTTTGGTGAATGGTGTAGAAAAACCTGTCAGCAGTAGATGTCAAATATATCCTTCGTACTTTCACTGAGGTATTTTGCAGTGAAACAAGGAAAACAAATATGCAGAACCCAATATGGGACAAGAATCTTCTTGTAGTTTGGTGCTAGGAGTTCCCTGGCAGTTTGCTTTGCAACACCTAGTTTTTGTGCTGTGCTGGGACTGGCTGAGGGCACAGATCCAAAGGTAGATGCCAGTCCAGCTGCTAGGTGAATTTCTTTATCACTGAGAGTACATGAGCAGCTCTGTACCCCTGCTACATGGATGCAGTGAAATTGCTTTCCTGCTTAAACTGTGCACATACCAAAAGAATTTGGGTTGTGGTTTTTTCATTATTATGATTATTCTTGTTCAAATGTAACAATGTGCTTCATTTCTGGCTGTTCAGCTTCTGCAGTTTAATATTTATGACTCTGCACCTTGGGCTTCCCAGGTGGTTATCCATCTCCCGTGGTGCTTAGGGCCAGAGTCCTCTCAATCCCATATTCACCAGAATGTTCACAAGCACCAGAAGGTGCTGAGTAGCCTCCTGATTTCCTCAGACTCCATAGGATTGGAAAAATCATTTTTTGGACCACCAGGCAACAAGCAGCAGTTATATCTGGCAAGCCTAAATCCAAAAGAGAAGATTATGGAGTTTAAAGCCATCAGGGACCATTCCATATCACCTAGCAACTTTCCGACTTATTCCTCCATGCTTCAGCAAGAGCAAAACACAGAGAGAGGAGGGTTGTCTGAGAGCCCCGAGAGCATCCCCTCTCCTGGCTGTTTGGCTGCCTGGGCTCAAGGCCAACTTGGAGCTAGTGCAGCTGAGAGCTGCCCCACCTCCTTTGCTGGCCTTGGACACAGTGTTGCAGGGAGGCCTCGGCCAGGGTTGATACCACTTCCTGCGGGACCTGCTTTTAAGATAAGCCCCTTTCATTTGGCCCCCATCTCAGCTAAAGCTCCTGCAGTGTCACAGCCACGCCTGTCCCTGGCTTTGGGCCCGTTGCTCTGGTCCTAGACCCTGACCTGCAGCTGAATTCCAGCCTGATCTCAGATCTGCCTTATCACCATGAACCATTCACCGGGCTGTGCCTGATCCTCCTTACCCTCACCAGACCTTCCTTGCTTGCCTCATCTGGGGGCTGTGGGATGGGTAGGACCCCTGCCCTGCCAGCTGTGTTACTGTGCTCGGCTCCCAGCTCACCTTTCCCTGCAGAGAGCCAGCTCTTGCTGCTCCCTGACAGGCTTTTAAAGACTGATGATCTCAGCAAAAAATGTCAACCTGTTTTCCCTCACAGAGGAACAGAAATGGTGGAATCAGCCAGGAATCAAACCTGCCACTTACACTACTGAACCATGGAAAGACCAGAATTAATAGTCTTACGTTGTTTCCCCTCTGTCAGAGAGAAGAAGCCAGGGCTAGAAACATTGGGAACTCTTTTTTCTTAGTCCACCAGCCTTTCTACACCCAAAGTATAGAGACGTCATGGAAATAAATGACATTAATTCACAAGTAAAAGACAGCAACTCGTGTGAGCAGTGGCACTTACAACTCTTGGAATCCAATGCATCTTTCAGTTACATACTCTTCTGACCTCAGCTGCAACTGGTATTACACTGGCACCACAAAGAGTATCACTGTGCCAGCAAGTTTCATGAGACTAAAAAGAACTTTAAAAATCCTTTTCGAACAGTAAGTCAGAGGGAGTCCAGGGAAACCATGGTCAACATGTCCGGATGGTCTTTTCTTCTTCCCCTGCTTTCCTCTCATGTCTTCCTCCCCCTGCCCCAGCTGATTTTGTTGGAGGCTTGGGCCCTGCTTCTGGAACAAGTCTTTTTATGCCTATTGCTAAAATCCTGCAGCAGCTGCTAAGCCCTTTTCCTACCACTGTGTCGTGATGCAGTCATGATTTTACCACAGAAGTGGTGTTTGCCTGCCATGAACCCCAAAGAGTTCAGCACTGACTAGGAAGGAAGCCTGGCTGGCTGGCAGGCAGCATGACTAAGCCTGGTTTCCGTAGGAACCCAGCCTGAAAGAGTGAGAAAGTAAGAGCATGTGTGTTCTGGTAGGCAGTGAATAATCCATTAAAAGTCTTAATTAAAAATTTAAATGTGTGTCTGCTAATTACATCACCCTTCTCCTGCCCTCCAAAAGCAGCAAATGAGCATGGTTGCACACCTGCCTGTGTGTGCCTTAGGATGCTGCTCACTTGCTCAGCAATCCAAATACCAGCTCAGGTAGCAGCTGCCATTGTAAAAACATTCTGGGAAAGAGCGATGACAAATATTTTCTTTCTGGTAATGAATGGCAAATCTCTTCACAGAAATCCTGCTCCTGTTGCTGCATGCCCTGAATTTGCTGATGTTTTTCATATATCAATCCTGATTATGTTAGTTCTCATCTCTCAGGGCTATTTAATGGCCAGGGCCAGCAGTGCCCACTCTGCTAACCAGCCACCTGAAGACCTGTGAAAAGAGAGATTGGGTAAATGATTTAAATTAAAAGTAGGCTGTAAGGATATGAATACGGACATTGCTTGTAAACTCAAAAACTGCAGAGAAAGGCCTGCCAAGGCTCTAGACCCTCTGGAGATTCCCAATCCTGCAGCAGCAGCGTAGCTCTCCACATTTCAGACACACAGGGGGTGAGACGCCTCAGTATGGTAAAGGGACAGCTCAGATTTAACTGTTGTCCTTGCAAATGAGCACTCATAGAAAGTGAAACTTGCTTCTCCTTCTGTATGTTACCCTACAGTGAATCTCCTCTGGTATACGTAGCCTCCTCAGCTGCTCTGAGTTGGCTGGGTTGCAGCTACTTGACATCGGGCCACAGCCTCTGAGTTGGGAAGTCTGTTTTATTCACTGCCTAGAGGAGCAGGATCATGTTCAACATTGCTGTTGTTATTTATTACAGTCATTAATTTGGCAGGAATTAACCGAATTCTGGCAGGTAGCATATGTCTCTGTACATTAGCATAACTGTGCTGAGCTGTAGTGGGCACACTGGGTGTAAAATCTATTCCCTTATTTTTGGCTCCATCAAAACAGGCAGAGGCCTGAGTGGGACTGCACATGTGTCCACTGGCACATATATGGTCACTCTCACCAGATGTTCATCCAGTATGCTCTCCTCGAACCTGGCTTTACACTGTGGTCCTACCACAGCCTGCTAGTAGTACCGCTTCAAGGCCTTCTCCAACTTGACCTAGAAAAGACTCAACAGACAGTAAGAGACTCTGAACCCCTAAACCCCGATGCTGTGCATCACTAACAAAGCACTGCCTCAAGACTGTGAATGACCCTGTGAAGTTATCTTTAAAGTGATATTTTAATGCATTCACTGACTGTTTTAAAGCTTCACAGGTGATGTCTTGAGATGACATACTGGACAAGGCTTCATTATCCTCAGGGGTACAGACAAGGAGACAGCTGCCCTACTGCTGAGCTTCCCCATGTTGAGGTCACATCCATCTAAGAGGTCTGGAGTTGGGCCACTCAGCTCAGGGGCTGCCAGAATCACTGAATGATTTTTCATGTGGGGTGAAGCATCTTTTATTTCAGGGTAAAGAAACTAAATGGTCCTTCCTTTACAAAAAGGTTGTTTGTGATAATCCAAGGTATACACAGAGTTCAGAATGCCATATGGCAAACCTAGGGGCGTATAAAATCCCAAGCAAGGCCACGAGGTTAATTGTCTCCAGTCAGAAGTATTGGGCCTGGCAGGCCTGGGCTCTTGACATGGAGGAGGGAGCCGAGGTCTGAAATTCAAAAATTGGCCTGTCTTTATAGGGTGTCAGCTCCTAGGCTTGGTCACTCCCTGAAATCCCAAGCTCATTTCTGCTCCTTTTGCCTTTTCCTAACTTGCCAGGAGGGTGACACAAGCATCTGTGTGGTTTACTGTCAGGTCCCTGCTGTGTTGCGCTGCCCTGCTACGTGGGGTCGTGGTACGAGTGCTGGGAGGAGAGAGTGGGTCACGGGGAAGTGGCTGTTTGGGGTGGACTCATCTGCTCCAGTAAGTGACCACAGGTCACTCTCATGGGTGACATTCACTCTGCTGACCAGGTGCCAGACTGAACTTTCTCTATTGTTTTTGCCCACCAGGAAGACTGTCGTGGCAGAGCCGTTGAGGACAGGCTGATGCACTTACCTCCTGTGTACTCTCCAGCCCAGACTGGATGGCAGAGTGAAGCAGTGGGGTGCGGTGAGCTGAGGCACGTAGTTACAGGGTCTGGGTTTCTGTGGGTCAGTGTCACTACCCTTTGTGCTCCAGTAGTGGAGAAGAAACACCCAAGGATTACACCAAAACCTGTTCAAGCCGGGAGTGAGAGGACTGGGTTGCAGCTGGGCTCCCCAGACAAAGCTCCATTGCCTTCCATTTGTGTAGAGAATGGGTGCATTTAGTCCAGAAACAATAGCAACCAAAAAGTCATTTCCCTAAGTAGCAAGATCATCCACCACTTGGGAGTAGCTCAAACTGTTTACAAAATGTTTTCACACTTCAGCAAGGAAGAGGCTGCATATATCTGACTGTGGAGCAGAAGGCAATCCTACAATAATGCCTCATCTTTACCAATCATTCCAAATTACTCACATGAAAGATCCTGCTTTCTCTCGGACTTTAATGAAGCTCCTGTTGAACCAATTATTCACTAGCTATTCATGTATTGTCAGAAAGGAAATCACAGAATCTTTGTCATTAGGAATAAGATTTGATTGGCAAGGCACGTGGCTTTGGGGTGAGTTTTCTTCTTCCCCTTTTTTGCTCTAAAGCCATAGCTTTTAGCTGGCAATTTTCACTGCTATAGTCTAATGGAAAGTGATAAAACGCATCAGACTGCAGTACTCAAATGAGAAAACACTCCAGATTAGTAGGAATATAATTATGTTTTTCATGACATTGATTTTTTATTTTCTAACTGATAAAAGTAAACAACTGAGTTGGTGGGGGGAGTGCCGAAAAAACAACATTTAGACTTTAGTGAGATAATTAACTCAGCAATTAAACATATTTTGTATTCAGCATTTGTCCTCTGTAGCACACAGCATATGTGACGTTTGTCCTTTATTCAGATTCTTGCTTTTTGCAATCTTTTTTGTCAGCAGGAGTGGCAGCCAGCAAGAGTTCTGTATGAAGGCCCACTTCTATGGTGCTTTACTTTTAAAGAGGAATATTCACAGCTATGGTTTCGAAGGGAAGAAGCAGCCAAAAAGAATCATTAAGCTGAGCTAAATGAGCAGAACTGGGAGGCAAGAGACCTGTGCAACAGGCATTTGTGTCTGTTTTCTTTTTGACTGTAGTGTTTGGAGGGGAAGTAAACCAAGCCCCCATGATCCCTACTGCTCTGTGTACTACTGAACTTTATCCAGCCTTGATATAGGGCTGCAATGTCAAATGCCCTGTCCTCTGATCCCATTTGATAGCACAGCATTAGGGTGGGCTAGTACATGGGCAGGATATATCCAAGGAAAATTAAGAACAAGAATTAAAGCCAATTAAAGAAAATACACTAGTCCTTTGGTAGGGCTGCCCGCTCGTTCAACAGCATTAATTTCTCACTACAGCATGAAACATGGGAAGAAGCGTAAGCCACAATGAATCATTACAAATCTTACTGGCCTTTTCAGCACACAGTAGTTTTCCATCATCAGTTTAGCAAAGAGTGAGTGAGTCTTTAGTGAAGCTGATTGTCTCAGAAGGAATGAACTACGATACAGGAGAGATGTCCTCCCCATCACTGCCCCATCTTCATCTCTTTTAGAAAAATGAGGTCATTAGGAAAAAGTTACAAGTCTAGGATAAATAAAACATGCTACTTGTGACTCTATACGCAGGATAAAGAGGGACAAGCATACAATGCATCAGGCAGAGGTATGCAGATACATCAGACAAAGGATGACACTCCTGCATGTCAACCCACACTGCAAAGCTGTAGCTGAAATTGTGCAAGTTAATACCCAAGCACACCACAATTTATTTATTTTCTTTGAGACAATATGTGAGGCTTCTTTTCAGGGCAGAACTCTGACCCTCAGAGAAACTCAAAGATCTTCCTACTCTGTGAGACTCCCATGGCCCAATTTAAGCTGCTGCTGCTGTTGCTAGGGGTGGGGGTGGGTAGAAGGGCTAACTTCTGAGCTGGCATAAATTTCTATAGTAAACATACTATGACAAGTAATTCAAAATTAATTTCTTCCTTTCCCAACTTGAATTTGCCAGGTTATGTGCTAAAATCGTGTTTCTTGCTTTGTCCTGAAACACGGTGGTGCATAATAAACGTCAAGCCTCAACGGGCCATTTTACTGCTAATTTTAGGCAATGAAATGTATCATGTATGTATTCATGATACACACAAATCACCAACGTATCTGGAGCAGAACCTTCCCTAAATCCAGGGTGTTCATCTTGTGAAATCTCTCACCCTTAACAGAATGCAAAAGTTGCACTGATAAATGCTTTTCACTATCAGACATAAAAAGTGTTTGTTATTGTACTGACCTTGGGAGATAAATAGGAAAGTGCTTTGTCCTTACCCTGCAAGACAGCCACAGCAGCTGGCTATGCTTTAGGACTGGCCAGAGTAAAATAGGTCTGTCCATGTGATAGGTTGATGGAAGAACCATGGAAATTCTGCAAGGTATTTGAGTGCCATTAATAGTCCCACCAGTAGGTGATATCCCTGAAAATGAATCCCAAAGTTGGATCAATGATTTCATTTATAATTCACTGATCCACAGATATCGCAACAATTTGATTTTTGGGAAAATCTATTGTGATTGGTAACTCCCTCACCCCCTAAAAAAACCCAAACCTACTCTTTTTATGAAGCTAACTGGGACAGGTGGTATGTTTGTGGGAAAATACTTCAGGAGAGAGAGAAATGCTGTGGAAACCAAAGGTTGTGTAGGAAGTGCTGCCCAAACAGCAGATGAGCAATAGCAATTATTATTATTATCTGTGCAATATCTACCACAAGTATTAATATGAAAAGGAGAGATGAGAAGAATAATCATTAACTTGCAATCCAAATATTTTTAAGCAACTGAAATCAAGGTAATTTAAACCTTGAGAAATTTTGCTGATGGTTATAGATTGTGCTGCTTTATTTGCCTATTTGTTATTTTCCTTCCTCTTGCCTTCCTGTGAAAAGTGGAAAAGGGAAAAGCCCAGGGAAGAGCAGTCCTCCTCTCTGCTCCCGCTTTAGATGGCAAACAGCCTTAAGGTATGTAGGTCCCATCCTGCCTTCTCTCTAGAGCCAGCAGTGGTGCCTGCAGAACATTCTGGGCATTGTTGCTCAGCTCCCTGCTCTGACTTGTCCTCTGGAGGCACACTCTGCAGGGCTATATGAGGAGCCTCGAGAGCATGGCCTGATAATTTCTTATGTTTGGTACTTACCATCACATAAGAACAGCCAGCAGATACACAGGGGAAGATGGACCCAAGGACCCAAAAAGTAGGTCTGTTCAAAATACAGCAATTTTTAAGTACAGTGAAGTGTCACGTCTAGTGTGAAGAAAAAGAATATGTAGAATGAGAGGCGATTTTCAAGCTGAATCTATTTCTTGAAATATTCTCTCATATGCTGTTATTACTCCACAGTAATGCTTTTTTAGGGCAATATTTTACACCAATGTTAACATCTCCATGGCACAACAGATGGGGAGGCCTTCCAAGCACACAATTTCTCTCACACTTGGTTTAAGAGCTCTTCCATTTTTCTATGCATTTACGCTGCACCTCTGACTTGAGATATTTGATCCAGAATAATGATAATGCTTTGCTTTTCTTCATTCCAGCCTTTACTCAATCTCCTTTACAAACATCGCTAGGGAGTAACAGGGCCTCAGGAGGCAGAAAGCCCAGCCAAAGCTCGCCTGTGAGTCCCTGGCAAAGCTAGGACTAGAAGACAGACATACTCGATTCTTCTCTCGTTTGAGAAGCAGCTCTGGTTGACATGGGTCTGAACTTTGGAGATGATCTGCCTGCTAAGCTATAGCACATTTATGATCTGTGGGTTTCTAGTCTGACTTGGCTTCATTTCCTAACTTTTCATTTTCTTTTTAGGGAACCAGACTGTTCACTGGGTTTGGCAGCTGATGGCTATTAACAGTCACACTCCAATAACCAAGGGATAGTTAGAACAGCATTAAATATTTGCACTGTGCAGCAAGGCTATACTTCATCTCAGTACACAGGAATCCCATGCTCTTTTCACACTGGAAGAAAACCCACCTTATTGCTATTCAAATCTATCTGTCTGCCTCTCTTCCCATACTGTCATTACGCATGCAAGGCCTGTCAGTGCCATTGACACAAAAAACCCCTCTCGCTTTATGCCAGCACCAGTGACACCTGAAATAAAACAAGACACGTATTACTGCTTTTGAAAAATTTGTTTATTTGGCCTTCATTTTCTAATAAGGTTGCTTATTGCATGTCTTTACTTCTCCTGCCCTGCAAGGGTGCATGTTTTTTCTCACAGAACAGCTTATAGATAACTCTATATGAAAAGTGGGTTTTGGCAACTGAGGTTTGTCCATTTTGTGTGTTCCTGGTTAAACTGTGAAGCTTTGTTTTGAGCACAGTTTTCTCCCCTCATCATCTTAACTGCCATTTTGAGTCTAATCTTTTAGGAAATATCCTACATAGGCACTCCTAGTGGTCCGCTTTTAAAAAGCAAAATTTATTTTGGCCTCTGCAGGAAGCATTTAAAGCACATAATGAATAATGTTTGACACAGGAGTCAGTTAGCAGTCATTTTAGATTAACAACACTGCTCAGAAAAAAACCTTGCAGGGGATTAGACCAAGGGAAAGATGCTTAGGCAATAACCTCTGAGCCAGGTGGTTGCTGAACTATTCACAATAGACATAACTATCTCTGATGGTCTTAAGTGTGAGAATTATCTCCAGGAAGAGAACTATGAGTTAGTGAGATATAAAACAATAGGCTCATGCTCTAATACAAGCTGTTAGCACCGCACATGTTCTCTTCTCATTTAATCTTCAAGACTTGCAGACAGTAGCAGTTGGTGCCCAAATTAAGACTTCCTCTCTCCCTTTGATCTTATGCAAAAACTAATGAATTGTATAATCTCCAACACCTCTGAAATCCCGCTGTTTAAAGGGAAACAATCCCTACCTTTGCCATGCCTGTCTCAATTCACTAAATGGGAGCTATATTTAACAGCAGGCCA
This sequence comes from Pterocles gutturalis, assembly GCF_000699245.1. Lineage (NCBI taxonomy): Eukaryota > Metazoa > Chordata > Aves > Pterocliformes > Pteroclidae > Pterocles > Pterocles gutturalis. The sequence goes on along the minus strand of NW_010107166.1, from coordinate 96,179 downwards.
ATCACATGATCGCTGACAAGGAACAGCACAAGGATCTGTAATCCTAATGCTCTGGAGCTGTGATTGCTATAAATCCTTTGCAGAATGATTTCTTTTAAATCTCAAACATGTCATCACACTTTTAATTAACATTTCTTTATGAAAACTGTGGATAAGACCCTTTAAATTAAACATTGTTCCCAGACTTGTCATCTTGAAACAGTGTGCATTTCTATTGTCATTCTCATGTAGCATATTTTACTTCGCTTTCTAAGTAAAGCTTTTTAAATTTCCTTTCCCCTCCTTTGCCTTCCCTGTCTTAACCCTCAAACAAGTAGTAACAGCTAGCACCATTTTTTAAGCGTAAACAAATAGCTTTTAGTTAGTTCATGTACAAAAGGGAAAATTCAAATAATCAAAACACTAGCAATGAGGACAAGCAGAGGTACTGCCTCACTTGAATTCTTACCCCCTTCACCTCTTCAGTTTACTGTCCAATTGAGCTTACCATCTTCTTTACAAAGAGAAAGAGATGAGAGAGGAAAATGATCTGTCCAAAGCAACAAAGAGGATCACCTGCAGAAAGGGAAACCTTTATTCCTGATTACCAGCTCTTAATTCTTCTCAGCTCTTTAGCAGGTAGCTTTCTGAATACCAGGCCCATTTCCTTGCCTGTTGATCTCAGCAGTATTGCTACTCAGTTATGTGGCACTACAGCAAGCCTAAAATGCTCAATGCTGGGCACAGGAGATGCAGTCTTATTTCCAGCAAAATGGAAGAGTTTTATCTGAGTGAGGGTGATATGCTTTGGCCAGTGGCTAGTGGAAAATGGATTTCCAATATTTGTTTTCCTGGAAGTGACCCAGGTAAGAACCCTGGGTTTGAGTGATGGCTCGAGCTCAGTGACAGACTCACTTCAGTTATCTCATCTGGGATTTGAGACAGTGGCACATGTCACTGGCAGACAACTCTTTCAACAATGTTTTTCAGGAAGCTCAGTTTTCTAACATGCTCCTGTGTGGAATAAGTGGGTAGAGGACCAAAAAGAGTGGAAGAATACTTGTGACAGAGAATATTAAGGATGGCACCATTATCCATTATATAGGCAAAAAAGCCCTTAATCAGTGAGAAGCAGGAAAGAAACACAGATCCTGAAAAGAATCCAGAATGAAATTGTCAGGCAATTTGTCAGCACAAATTGAAATTATTTAGCATGATTTAGCAATATGTTTCTAAGTATCTATATATCATCCAAGAACATCCATTGACAGATATGGGAAAAATAATGAATGGCTAAACAGAGCAGGTCAGACTCTGATGCCCTTCCATGAATTGGGTAGTTTATTCCTCAGCTGCTCCCACTGGCTTCAAATTATGCTTTGTGTCTGACACTCAGAGCCAAATGTCAGGAGCCCAAGCTCAGCAGGCACATCAGTGGAAAAGCTCAGAACAGAACCTCTGACTTGACTCTTTGCATCCTGCATTGAAAACAAGGCATAGCATAGAGAAAGAAAACGAGAAAGAACCCCGCACTATATTATGACTACCTTCCTTTACATATCCTCCCTTCCTTTGCAGTAGTTATGCTGCCCTGTAGCTTCATTGGTATGGTAAATAATGTTTATGTATTTATATTCTGTTTTAAATAGGACATATTATCTAGCCAGGACATTGATAAAGTTGCTTCAAAAGGAATAGAAAGTGTCATGGATGCGGAGCAAAGGGAACAGCAAATTTAACCACTAGACCATTGTGTTTTTCTTTACTGACAGCCAGATTCATGCAGTAAGTATGGTGTGGCATATGTGACCATACATTAAAAGCAGGGACTGCAACATGTCCTTCCTCACCTGTAAGCTTTTCTTGGTTAAAATATATTGCATGGATACATCCAAGTTAAAGAATTAAAAATAACTATGAGTTGTAAAAAATAACATTCTTCTGATCAACCCATAAAGCCTGAAGATCATGCACACGGTAGCCTCTTTCAGTTTTGTTTGCAGTTCCATTTTCACTCCAATATATTAATTCCTCTTCCTCTCTCCTATGCTAGACCATGAGAAATGTAAAGTCCAAAGCTCTTTCAAGAGTGGCACTATGAAGAAACCAGACAAGTCTTATTTGCACAAACCTGTTTGTGAGTAGGTCCACAGACAGACAAGGCCTGTACATGCAAGCTTTTTCAGATAGAAACTGTGAGCCCGAGTCCTTGATGGCTTGCGATGGTGGAGTTCGATGGCCCCATGAGGATTTTCATAAGCGCCTAGTTTGAAGCTCCTTGATGTACTTGCAGGGAACCCACTAGGTGCTCTCTAAGATGACAGACCCTGTTGTCCAATGTATCAGACTGGATACTGGGCCAAACAAGGGAACTGGGATCGTAGCTTTGATTTTTCCCCATGCTCTTTGCAATACACAAACTGTAGTAACAACATTCAATCTCTGTGTGTCCCTTGTTCCATGCCATGCAGTAAAGTGCGAAGACTGCACTGACTTAACTTTCTTTGATGAACCCTAGCATTAATTTTTCATCTCTCCTCTGGTACAAACACCAAACTGATGTCCCTTCCCTTCCTTACTGCTGAGATCACTCTTGAACACCCACCTAGTCACTGAAAGTCATGTATAAAATGTTGAGATTCAGCATGTACCATGGTAACCCATTTCCTCTTCCCATTTCAGTATGATAAATGGACGAAAGCTGGATACATACCAATACAACACCAGGAGTTACTGTATGACAATTTTTTATGTATCAGTATCAAATTACATAGCAAAGTAATGAATGCAGTGTCAGATCACCTCTTTGAATACTGTAAATACAAACAAAATCCACCATATCACTTAATTATCCAAAGTAAATTAAAAGTTTAAAAATGTGCGTTTCAGAGATTCCATTTGGCATATCCTGTCACTATATCCTGCATAAATATTTCTGTACCTCATTTTCACTATGTGTACCTTAATTAAATACAGCCTCTAGAAAGCCCACATGGAGGAGATAGGATCTATCCGTATTTTTATGTTCATCATCAACTCATCCATCTGCCCTGAAATCACTGAAGCTACCTATCTGCTATCTCACCTGACAGATGAATATGACTGTACATAGAGTGGCCAGACCCTGCTCTCATATAGTGCCAGACCTGAAGCTACTGGCATCATTGCAAGATGACGGAATGCATGACATCAGCTTTGGATCAGGTCCTTAAATTATTGACAAAACAGTCATTTCACTTTCATGGAAGCTGGGCTGAACCTGATGGCCAGATTTTGTACACTTAAATAGGTAAGGAAATTCTTGGGACATTTACACCGCTCTTTACACTAGTGTGACCCCACTATACAGAAAGAACAATTCCTGATTTATAAAGTCAGGTCTGTTGATTTCACGTAAGTTGAGTAGGATTTGGCCACAGCTGGATACAAAATAGATAACTCAACACATGTATTTTAATGGTGTTAATCAGCAGTGTCATTTACATGGGAATTCCTATAAACTGTGTAAACAGAACAATTTTTCCTGATGGATGAGAGAATAAGCTTCACTTAGCACTGTTTGCAAAAGTTAAGATTACTGAGACATTGTAGTTGTATGAAAAGGAAAATACCATAGAAATACATATTTTGTTAACAATACAATGAACAAAAGTACAGAAGTGTTGATGCAGGTAATTGGAAAGGTGAGGAAAGGGAAGGAGGAAAAATTTAGGCAGCAATTCCATGGCAACATGGGAATTACTCTTGATCCCTCCAATTTACCAGTATCAGTGGAAGTCAGGCTTCTCTGGGAAGGTGCAACCTGAACGCTTGATAATTACGCTGGCTGCATAATGTCCAGCCCGGATGCACTCAGTCACTGGCTGGTCATAGACGAGTTGTGAGAGAAAGCCTGTGGAACAAAGCAGGAGAAAAAAAGAAGGAAGAAAATGGTTAGATTTGGGTTTTAAGTGTATCAGTTTACCACAGGGCAAAGCCCTGAAATAATGGCCTAGCCGTATGTACATTTGTAGCCTGGGTACTTTAAATTTAGTATTGTGCTTGAGTGACATGCTGAGATGGAGTGCTGCTGTTCTTACCTGAAGTCTCCATTTGGTAGCTTCTAGTAAATGAAAGATTATCAAGACTGATCTTTATTAGTGCCCTCAAAATGATTTTACCAGAGTTCGTGCTCTCTTCTTTTCCAGAGAGAACCCCTGATTCCTTAAATACCATTTTAAAAACAAAGAAGTTTTCCCTGCTGAAGAGAGCTCCTGTTCATACTGGCTACAACTACAGCCCCACACAACTGTCACTCTGCAAGCAAGAGAAAGGCACATAACAAATAAATATTATTTATATTCACAGTTATAGATGTTCACAATGAAAAGAAGGTGAGAATTTTTCACCTGATGAGGAAAGTTAGATAACATCTGTTGCCCCTGATTATGGGAAATTTAACCTAAGACTTCAGAAACAGTGGGTACCTTTTAGCATGTTCAGAGTCAGGGCACTTTGTTAACTGCTTTAGCTAACAAAGCCCTAGCATGCATGGCTTACAAAACCAGAAATCACTGGGAACTGAGTGTTTTGAAAACCAGAGAACCTCTTTAAATGAATATAAGCAGACAGTCCTAAAAAGGAGATTATTCACAGGTACTTGGAAAAGTTAAGTACAAGTGGCACCAGAAATGGAGTCCCTCATTCCCGAAACATTTTGTCTCGGTTGAAACTATTGTGATTGAAAGCATGACAGAACTTAAGGCAGAGGTGAAACATCTATTTTACATTTGTAACAGGTTTTCAAGATGTGAAAAGTAAACTTAGTATCTTAGAATTTAAAACTCCACTCTATTATTCTAGAGGTAGTATTTTATTCACTTTTATACTGTTTTTAATATATTTCAGATGTATCTCTCTTCCTCATCCAATCACAGAAGGAAAGTGAGACTTGCCCAGGAAAATCACAATTCCAGCAAGCTGAAACATGTTCTTTTTAAAGCTTTCACCCACCATTTCAAGTTCCCATGTCACACTCTGACAGGCCTTGGGCCTTGATAGTACAAATCTAGTCTTGAAACCACGTCTCACATAAGGACTATGTAGCTCATAGGTACCAATTTCTGACATATTACAGATTTTGATTCAAAGATGATACGTTTTGCTAGCTTGCTTCCAAATACACTTTCTCTGTTCAGCTTGGTTAGTATTGGAACAAAGACTCTACATTATATTGTGATGCTCTCATTTAACTTGTGCTCCTTTTCTAAATATTTTCTTTTGTGGCCCATTAAAGCATATTTTTAAAAGATTATAAAATATTTTATCCTACGCAATAATGTCTGCTCCTTGAAGATTAAAAGTAATGTAAAATATGAAAAATAAGGTTAGATTAATGAAGGATAATACTGGTGAGCAAAAGACTCAGTTTTCATGAATTACTAAATCTATCTTGGCTTCTCAGTTATGACTGATAGTGAAAAGAAGCCTAGTTGATGTATAGCTTTCTCTAAACTGCACTGAATGGGAGAAGAGTTTGAAACTACTAAATCTATAAATCAAACACTTTTCATTGGAATAGGGAGGCCATCGAAAGTAGGTATTTTAGTTGACAACTAGGGGAAAACTTGTATGTTTCTGACATCAATACTTTTCTAGAGAACTACATATTAGCTGGAATTTCACAGATACTGACTAACACTAGCTGGGAAAAAATGACTGCTTCACCAACAAAAGTTAAGTCCATAAGCACAAGTGGAGAAGACAGTTTTTTTCAGTATACAAAGATGAGCATCTGAAATGGGAAGAAATTGTGCTGTGAGTGCTATCATTGATGGCAGTCAGGGGATGACAGACAACACAACTGTGGCAGGATGGTCCAGCTGTAGTAGCTGAATAACAGTTGAGAAATTCAAACAGCACGCCTGGCAGAAATCGGACCATTTCTGAATAACAAGATGAAAATGGTCTGCTCTCCATTAAATTAACATGCATTCTTAGGAGGAACTTTCTTGGATATGCAGAGAATGTCAATCATTAAATTTAATCTGCCTGGGAGGCAAGAGCTTGCCAGTGTGCTTCTGGGTTGTTAAAACCTGGGAGCAAGTTGTAACCGTATGTAAAACGAGGCTGTTAAGACAGTCCATTTCTGACTCAGTAAGAATCAAAGATGCACTGGGCAGGCCTCCAAAGGCAAACACAAGGCTAGCTTTTGTGCAGAGCATGAATTTAGAGAGGGCTTTATCCATGAAAGAACAACTGTCCTCTATGTTTATGACACAGGCATCAAACATACATGAAGATAAGAAAATCAAACAACAGTAGCACCATAAAACATGAATTATTTTTCAATACCACCTAGACTGAGACTGTCAACACCTCCCAGGCTCACTGTAGTATCAAGCTAGCATGTATCTTTTGTCTTCAGTGAAGCTACTTCTTGTTTACTCTGATCTAAGTTAAAGCAGAATCAGGTGAAAAAAACATCCTGTTCTAATTGGAGATAGAAATGAGAGATCTCTGTGATTTCAGAGTGGTGGTGAAATGACATTAAGTACTGCTGTCATACATGAGATATGTAGAAACTGCAGTGGGGAGTTTGCCCTCAAACCATTCTCTTGTCTGTTGACTTTCTCTTAAAAGGTATGTATTTCATAGATGAAATAGAAATAGCAGTATCTGACACAATATCGCATGGAATGACAATATAAATACACATATCACAAACACAGAACTACATCATATACTAAGACTAGGCAGTTGGCAGAGCAGACCCAGAGGGAACACCAGAAAGCACTGGTATTTGAGCAAAGAAACAAAGAGCTCTATCAGGTCAGCTGCCTTAGCTGCAGAATGTTCTTTTTAGTTAATGCAGTAAAAAGCCACATAGTCAGAATATAATTCAGAGTTTGCCTCCTCCAGTGTATAAGGTACTGTGATGCAAACCCCATGAGTCATACTCTCAAAGGATGGATTCAGATCTCTGAGTTCCAGCTGAAGAAGTTACTGACCCATATGTTTTTCACCATCCTTCTTTGCTGCTTGTATAACGTGTTACTCTGTCAAAATGAGCCAAGATTAGTTTAAACAGTAAGGTGTTGAATAGTAGATCTTTGCTAACCCAGCTGATTGAAAATGCAGTGGGTTAGTGAGTACTCAAACAGCTCTACCAGCGAGCAGGGCAGTGGAGGGAAGATGATAAGCAGTTGAAGGCTGTAATCTCTTTAAGTTGCCATGTCTGGAAATGCAAGAAGATAAGTGAACATGGCTTCAGGCTTCACACTCCTCTACAATTTCACAGACAGAAAGGGCAGGAATGAACTCTGATCCTGTATAACGGACCTGGGATCACAGAACTAGATCATCCCAGCACATACTAAAGTGGCGCATTAACTATTTTAACTTCTTCCATGGCCTGAACTAGTTCCTGGCTATCATTGGAGTGAAGTGCATTTTGGCTACACAAGACAACCTCACTTCAAATATTTCACCAAAACAAGCAAGCAATAATGTCTACCATCTTCCATTTGCCACTATTCTGCACTAGCATTTCTACACTGCTGAAGCTGTAGACAGTGTTACATGCGACGAGTACCACTCTCTTCACACTAGAACACAACGGCAAGAACCAAACTCAAGGCTTTCCCACTTGTCTGCCTTTTGCCCTGACGTCCAAAGTGTTTATAGACTAAAAGAAATTGCAGTTGCAGGATGTCTAGTAGGCCACCTTGCTGTAATTAGCCATCTCAGTAAGCTTTCAGAGTAGACTGGGATGCCTTTTGTCCCTCACAGGTGTGGACATCCAAGTAACCAGCTTGTACCTAGTCATGATAAGAACTCATTTGGAACTGTGTCCAATTCATCCCACTTATTCATCAACTTCCTAGAAAGCAAAGACAACTTTGCTTCAAAAGCTGCTTTAAACCTTAGAGTGGTACAAAATGTATTTGCATTCCTAGATGATGGAAGTGATAACATACCAACAGCTACTTTTGGCCCATAATTATTTATTTTCTGCTCAGTAGAGAAAGGTATCTCTGAAATCACTTTGCTCTGAAAAGTGTGCCTGAAATAACTGACAGTTAATCTTTATTATCGTCAGCTTCCTTACTACACATGCTCAAAGACAATGCTTATAATTGTTAGGTCTGCAAACAGAATTGGGGACAGAAAACTCAAGTTGCTTTCTTCCTTTTTGTGCTCACCACCAAATGAAAAGTTCTGCAAGCCAAGTGCCAGAAGTGGTGCTTGTGCCTCAAAATCCAGACCCAAACCAAGGCCCTCACTGAAACCAGCTCAAATCTCTTCGGGAATGTCAACACAAATCTGACAAGACACAGCAAGACAGTCCACTGACTGACACAAAAGGTGTTGTCTTTACTTTGTTACTTCTAAGAGTTGAGTAGCACTTAAAAATCATTAAAGGAGAACCCAGTTCATTTTCTTGTGGCACAAGCAAAACAGACATTTCAAAGGCAATTTCACTGAAATAAGTGATTCCTCTGAAAGTTTTGTTTCCTGATTATCAGTGGTAATTCTGAATGAATGCCTAGTGTCAGTGCAGTTGGATAGGAATGTGGGAGTCCAATAGTGGAGATTTTAAAACAGTTCTGGTCTGCTTCAGTAATGGTTTAACAACACTTAAAAACAGCTCATACTGAAGACAAATGTTTCATTTCAAATTGTACACTTGACAATTAATTTTAATGACTGTTAATTACTAATGCTGTCTGGAAATCCGTTTATAGCCTCCGACACCCAGCTCCCCCACTACTCGGCTTTCTGCAGTCTCTCTCATACTTCCAACCTCTATAAAATGCCCAAGGCAAAATTAATGTACTTTTTTAAATGCAAGAGAGAAAAGAAAAAAAAAATCAATTATCAAATGCATTAATTATAAACAATTACAAGCTGACCCTTCGTCAGAGCCCCTCAAAACATTTTTGCTATGTGATGTTCCCAGAGAATCCTCTTCCAGATGAACCCTGAAACATCTAATATAATCCATGCTAGCCAGGCCATTCACCAGCAAAATTGTTGCAGATACAGAAAGGATCATGCATAGCTGAGCTGCCTCCTCTTTTTATTTTTTTTTAATTTAAATCTTCCACAGCTTTATTTGTGAACTCCCTTTTTAAAATGGTGCCATTCCACTAAGGGGGACAGTTGCAAGCACCTTTTTTCACTCTCGTTTACATACAGCATTTATCACAGTTGCTTGAACGCTCATCTATTTTTATGTGATCCCACTAGCTTTCCAGGCCAGCAGTGTGGGAAGATAGAGTTTTCAAGAAACATTACCCTAGCAATTTATGACGGAGGCTTTTTTGGATGTCTCTTAGCGCTGTTGGAGTGGGTTAATGTTGTGGTAGCATGAGTCTGGTCAGTTGTAATCAGCTGGTTGGCAATGCTGGTGCCAAGGGCCAACCAGCCAACCTAGATTTTGTGAAAAGGTGTTGGCATCAGATGATTCTGCAATATAGTCATTGAACGACCATACGTCGACATGCCGAGGTTTCTCCTTTTTAAATTTTGTGGCAGATGGTGGATATTACAGCCAAGAACTGTGGTAAGCCAGAGGCCCTGCCCTTTGCTATCAAACTGAATGTTAGCTATTCTAAATGGAAAGGTTTTCGATTAAGGGTGGGATTTGACTTCTATTTTCATGCATTTTGGCACTGTGGTCTGACACGTTAGGCGTACTGTATATAAGACAAATTAAATGTAAGCATCTTCAAATACACAATACTTCTTTCAACCTTCACACACCTTAGCTCTTTGTCTCTCAGAATATATTGCAAGAATTATTCCACACATGCACACGTATGTTATTAACTACAAATGTATACATGTACAAACAAGTGCACACAGTAAACAAGAGTCTTTCCATCTCCTAAAATGAGATTGCTTTGTGCTTCCGCAGAACTGTACTGCCAGGCTAATTACAAGGGAGAGAAAAAAGGTTACCAACCCTTTCAGAAAACCAGTCATTTAAGATGCACATCTAACAAGTGGAAACCTTGAAATCTCACTCTCATTGAAAAGAACATTAGAAAAGACTTCCTGACTATACCACTGGAGGAAAGTTTAATAAAAACTAATTAAACTACAAAAATCCCAAGTGGTTAACTGATTTTAGGGGCTAAATTTCTGGCAATTCTAATTATCCTCTTGCGGCTTCACTTAGCATTTCACAACCATGACAGATGACAATGAAAAACTGCAGTTAAATTCATCCTCTCTGACACCATGCTAAGCACTAGCTTCTCCCTCTCCAAGTAAAATCAATACCATGTTTGAGTAAACACGTTTACAGCTTTATTAGGATGTCTCGCTTGTTCTGTAACAGCTACTTGAAGCTGTGGTAACAAATCGACTCAACTCTGTTAAACCTAGAGAGCTGAGTAAGAGGCTCATCGATAAGGTTGTTATAAAAATAAACTGCAGGAGATCAGAAAGCTGGAACAAATGGCTTGGTAAATGTCAATATTTTTACTTCCAGAGAATGACAAAACTATGAGATCACTAATAGAATGTTTCGGAAGTCTATATTTATTTATAAAATGGTCACATGCTAAATGCATTTCACAGTTTATGTACAACCCTCTTACACAAACTTCTTGATTTCTAATCACTAGCACGGATACTAAACCAAGCATGTTTTCAAGAAAAGCAGTTAGTATTAGTATTGCTGTCCCTATCCCTCTTGTTTTCTTTATATTTACAGACACATTCTGAATGCATTGAATTTCTGTAAGGATCACTCAGATGGGTGTACTTTTTCCTCAGTCTGAGGTTATACAGTCATTTATGGACACATGCAAATAATGCAATTTTGCTTTACTAGATGCCTATGAAAAAGTTTAGCAGCCTTTTCCTGGAATGGAGAGGAGGTGTTGAATACCTAAAGCAAAAAAGAGTTCAGACCGTAATGCTTTAAACCATTAAATGTGGGAAAAGGTAATGAAATATTCCTGCAAAAATGTAACAATAAAAACAATGAAATAAAACTCCACTACATCTCTGTTGTTCCATTAGGAATCAGTTACTTAAGGCTGAATAATTTTATTGCATTGCATATATGATTACCACCGTCTGGACCCACTGGGCCAGCTCATTGGAGCTCGTAGAATAAGGTGTGAGCATACCTCCCAAGGCCTGTGTAGATGCTTGGGTCCATCAGAGAGTCTCTCTACGTAAAACTAACAGTCTAGTTTCTTTGATGCCTTTGTGCAAGTAGGAACAGTGTTTGTAACTCTAGGGGTCTGGTCCTGAAGGCTGTGCAATGGATGGAGAAAACTTAACCTGATTTGAAGCCTGCTGAGACTGATGGGAGTTTTCCAGTCACTGGTCTATGCTTTGACTTACTACTGTCCACCCTTTGAGGGAGGACAGCTCAAAGCTGGAGGAGAGGCTTAAGTGTTTTATACTGTGACACCCTCCACATTAATCACCCTCAGTGGACTCTATTTATAACCTGTTGTATATCACCTCTATTAAACTCTCCAGCACATATCACTGTCCAAGAAAAGAATCATTTCAGTCTACAATATGCTCCAAGAAAGATGGGATGGAGGAAAGCGGCAACAAATTATAACTTCTGATGGTTTGTTCCTATTTTTCATTTTTAAGTCCACATGATGATCCATGGGAAATTCCTTTTGGATCAGAATCTGGTGGCTTTGGGCTTGTCTCCAACAGCCAGGATCAGGGGAAAATATTTGATTTAAAAAAAAACCCCTCCAAGCTTACAAGGACTATTCCAGGCACTATATATGCCAAATCAAACACAGGTATTTTCATTGGAAGCATCTTCTCTAACTATCTGAAAAAACTACTTTCCAGGCTAATATTTATCTTTGTTTGTCCTAAAAATACTTCCTAGAAAGTCTCCTAGAAGTGTTCTTCAAATGCTAAAATTCTCCTTAGCCATTTTTGAGACAGCAGAATGAAATAAGCTTTCATTTATTAGGACCCGAGGAAATTTTCTGAGCCACAAAACAGATCTGTTGTATTGACATTAAATGGTGCAGATTACTAAACCTACTGCTTGGGATAAGAGGAAGACAATTTAACTAATTTAATGTAGAAACAATGAAGCTGTAAGCATAACAAAACAGAATACTATGTACTATCCTCTGTTCTTGTACTTTTAACAAGTACAAAAAAGGCTACATGAATGTAACTTCATAGCTGGGATTCCCATGCACAAAAGCTATGAGATTTGAAGTTGTGTTTGCAGAGTCACTGTCTCTCAGTAAGGTTTTATTTGCAGGTATACTTCCACACAAGCAAGCCAGCAATATGCAAAGAGAATCAGAAAGCAACACCCAATGCAGTGGGAATACGGTAGCTAGACAGCCCAAGAATTTCTTGACTTCTGTGGGCTGAAATAGCCTACCTCAGCATTATATTAATAACGCTTCTATATTAACAGAGTGGCATTTAATATCTTTTGCCTCTCTAAATATGTTACAGTCCTGGATTGATACTAATAATTTACTATCACCCATAACAGAATGTCCCTTTAAGTAGAGTCCAAGATCAGCGTCAAACAAACCTACAAGCACTGCTCCTGCCATTGCTTTCAACTGGGACCATGTTTTTTCTTTTATTTCTTTTTTTTTGTCACAGCCCTGCCATCTTTCTACTTCAACTTCTTCTACTTCAAGTATGAGCCCAGTATGATCAAGTATGATCCCCAGTGTGGGGGAAGTGAACACATTGTGGGAGACATTACCATTCTATTCTATAATAGAGGCAGCTGCAACTGAGTGAGGACCCTCCTACCTAATAACACAGCCTGAGAAGTACCTTTGTGGTCATTGTGTCAATCTCCATAGCACCACACCAAGTCATATGAGACGTGAAATAACTAACAGATTTCACTGTATTTTTATATTTCTTTGGTGTTGTTGTATCTGCTGCAAATATAGCATCAACTTAATCTGACACATCATTTCTTAGGGGACTACATCCTGCCCTGATTCCCAAGGGAATGTTCTTGATGATCCATTCTGACTAGTGCCTCTGTCTCTACTCAGAATACATTAAAATAACGTAAAAATATTACCAACAGTCTGGGAGCAGGGTAATAATAACTCATTAAAGTAATTTCTAACCTTCCACATGAACATTTTCTTTATCATTACATGATTTTCTAACACGACACATTAACATAAAATGAAATGTTATGAGGATAGGGATAGCAGGCATGACAAAGTATTTTAAACCATGATGATTTGCTTTGAGGCGTTAAGTCAATTTGTAATTGTCCCATAGCTACTACAGTAAAAACTGAAACTTTATAATTGGTTTTGAAAATCTATTTTTAACACAGTAGGTTTGTTTTTTAAAATGTGCACAACCTATCTGACATTTATTTCTCACAAAGCCTGTCCAGAATGTCACTGAATTTATGGTGAGGTAAATTAGGCCTTTTAAAACCCAATGTTGCAAAATATTAATCCTCTTTGCTGTGTACTGAGGCCCCCTTAACACTGACGTGTCACTGACAGGAAAAAAGACACAGCATCTGGAAGGATCAGGTCCTGCTTCAGTCTAATTAGAAACTTCTGAGGGTTTTTAATTCCATATACGGATCCTTTTAAATGGATCTCTCACTTCTGCAAGTTATTTAAATAATGACAGCAAGTATACTAATGTTTTGCCTTACATTAATTCTACTATGTGTTTTTCTGGATTGCCTTTAAATGTATAGGTGAAAATGTGAATTACCATATTTAAGTTACTATATTTTAATAAAAAATATGTAATAAAATTAAGATGAACAGTTAGAAACCAAGACAAGGGTAGCAATTAAAACAAAACAATTAAACCAGATTGGACCACAATTAAATTGTACTTGGACAACACTTGCTAGCAGTTTAAAGTATAATGCCAGCACAGAAGAGTGTATTGTTTCCAAATAAATACTTTTGAATGGAATTCGTTAAGAAATGAAGTAGGGAATTAAAAAGAAAACATGATATCACTCATGTTTTTCCTGAGTGGTATCTATTTTTATGTTTTTGTATAAGTAGAGGCAATTCAAACTGTGGCAAATTTCTAAACTGTGCCAGTACTAATGTTGAAATTACTAGCAACTGGCTACACTATTGATCAGAATAATGATGTGCCTCTAGCTGAGACTGAGAAAAATTGACTAGGAACATATAATCTGTTAATTTTCTTGTTTGTAGAAGGTCAGTTACAGAGATAATGTGGCCATCTAATAGCCCAGGTTTACATGTGATGTTTATCTGAGAGAGTTAAGAATGCCATCAGAACATTGGGACGGTAAGTCATGAAATGTTGGCAAGTTATCCCCTAGCATCAAAGATTGATGCCCTATCTGCAGCTCAGCTATTATACTCATGTATGGTGTTTATGGAACAGGAGTATTAAAGATGGGCAAAACGGCCTGTCAGTCAAAATGCTGATGACATTAAGAAGGTATTTTCATTTCAAGGCTTCATATCTCATCAGCCATGATCTCAGTAACAAAAGGATTGCTCTGAGGCAATTAGCCACCCATGTTGTATAAACAAAGACTGAGAGTGCTGATTTCTGCTGTAACATTTACCCTTCAAAGAAGAGAGAACAATTCAAAGTAGTATCCCCTTGTCTCTTTGCTTGTGAAGATAAATTTTATAGGAGAAATCAGCCATAACAAGTTACATGCACATACTATTTAACTGATATTACCAAAAAATAGCTCTCACTTGCAGCTGGCAAATAAAATTGCACCTCAGGGCTCTGGTGTTATCAGAAGGCAGTACTTCACAGCTGTGATATTTTATCCACTGTATTTGTCTCTATCAAATGTGATTAAACATGATGACAACTTCCCAAGGTATCTTAAACAAGTACAAAAACCTTATACAAATTAAAGACCACTCTAAGTGGATTAAGTAGCTTCTGGTATCATGCTCCCACTGTTCTGTAAAGAACTATTCCTAGTTCCTTCAACTCCTATTGCAATAAATCTAGAATGTTTTAAGGGTGGTGAGCACTGGAGGGAGGGTAGCTTTTAAAACAGAGATTCATACAGAGATTAAAATACAACAAATTAGAGGAATATTTAATTTCTCTGAAATGTTTTTAGTGAAAACAGATTGTTCCACTTTGTTCTCTCTTAAAGAGACCTGTATAAATCCATTAAGGAACATTCTTTCTAATATAGTCACTGGCTCACTCATAATTTAGTATTCTGACAAGCCATTCAAATCACCTGTCTCTGCTGAAGGCATTATCAGATCTCTTTGGCATGTTTAGCACTCCTGGTATAGCCATATAGGAGCTATCCATAAGAACTTATTTAATTTCTCACACACATGCACATGCCTTGATCCACACAACTCCTTCACATGAAATACATAAGGGACTTATTAGACTAAGTCATGAGTACAGTCCATCTTTGCCCTATATCAGATTTACTGTGAGAAGATGGAATTTCCATTGTATAAGCTTCATTTTTAAATTCAGTCAGCTTCTACTCTTTAGCCACCAACACTGCCCTCTGAAGATAACGGAGGGTGAATTTTCAGAGGAGCAGGAAATGGCATCTGGGATCCTAATTCCTGTAGGATTAGAACTCATAGGAGCATAGCACAATCTAGGTTGCAAGGGACCTGTGGAGGTCACTTGCTCCAGCCCCTGGCTTAAAGCAGGATCATGTTAAATCCCACATAGACGATTTTTTATTTTAAAAATTCTTGGATTCCTTCCATAAATGATGGATTTTGCAGAACAACAGCCTAAGAATTACTATACTGGGTTCAATTCTGTTTCCACTTTTATCAGTAGTATACTTGTCTAAATCCACTGGCTTCAGTCAAGGTATTCTAAACTTATACTATTGTATTTGGAAAACAGAACCAGACCTTTTTAAAAAAAAAGGTTTCCTAATCAAACTTTTAATAGCAGATGAGTAATGATGAGCAATTATTCTGTGCTCTGTGGGTTCTCTGCAAGCCTATATTTATATTTTTTGTGCTGTGTTTTTATAAACACACATATATCTATATGTATAATTTATTCAAAGAATGTTTCACATTAAGGATACTACTTTAACATTCAGTAATGTAGAAGTGTACCAAATATTACTTCACTCTGAAATCAAAGCTGGATGACACTTTATAGAAAACCATTTGCATTTACCTCACAAAAGTAAGCTAAAATTTGAACAACTTGATGACCTTTAGGCAAATTCTTAGGAATCCAAGGCTTTTATCTATTTTGTAGAGACATTTAGATAAAGATGGAAAAAAAATAATGTTTAGAATTAACCTCTGTATTAAAGATGAGGGAATGGCTTTATTGGGCCAGTTTGGAACCAGAAACAGCAACAAAAGGAGGAATGTATCTCCACTAAGCCATGTGGTCTCTACAGAAAAGGATGCCATGAGGCACTCTCATGCAAGGGCACGTATGAAAGATGACAGTTCCTCTTTTGTTGCTGTCTCTGTCTTCTACCAGAGCAGTTCTCTGATAGCTGGGTCAGTAGCTGGCCACCTCATAAGATACACGCTAGGTTTGACAAGAGAAAGAGAGAGAATTGCTTATTCTGTAAGCATGTGCACAAAAAAAATTCTGAATGTGGCTTTCAAACTATAGCTAGCAGCTTGATGAGATTCCTCATTACATGAAAGCTGCCAATGCGATTTTTAAATTGACAAGTGGTTTGAGCCATTGACATTAGCTTTGATACTGACAGAGGCAAATTGCTATCAGCTCGTATTGGGCACTGTACAATGCTTAATGAAGAGTTACTTCTACCTCAGGATTTCTTTTCCTTGAGAATGGTAAAAATATCTTTATAGCATGGTGATAAGTAATACACACTTGCTGTGAACACTCTGTCACTGCTTCATCACACTACTTTAAAATGATTTGTGGTTATATTACATACTCTTAGTACTTTTCATGCAATATATGACAAAATCAGAGTAGATTACTAAGTCAATATATTTATATTGACAGAACCTGAAGAAACATTGATTTTACACCTTCTCCTATTCATTTATTATGAATGCTTTACCCAGTTCTACTAAGAAGACAGATTCTAGGGGAGAGATTTTGCAAGGAATAAGGGCAGTAACTATCAGAAAAGATGCTTATTGTCTTAATTAGTTACGGTGGCAGTGACAAAGGGGAGTCCAAACAGAAGGCAGACCTACTCTGGCCAAAGAGAGCAGGATGGCATAAAGGAAAGCGTAACATGGTAAAGCTGTCCATATTTCAATCTGTTTATTGCCATTAAATATGCTTTGATTATTGATTATCATTATTGCAAAAGTTCAAACTGGGGTGATAAATAAATGTTAATTTAACAAGTAATAGACTGTTCCCTAAACTCTACAAACAAAGGCTGTAATTGCATTAAGAGGATTCTTGTGACATAAGCCATGTCAGCAAAGCTCAAGTCATTTATCAACGTCATCAGAAGCCAGAGGTGAAATTGCAACTTTAATTGATGAGTATTTCAGGGATTTATAACTGAAAAATCTGTGGTACCCCTGAAATCAGCAAGAGGTGCTGAGATGCTACAAAGTAAATCATTATTGTTTAAACTTCTAAAAGGTAGCAGTGTTCCTGGAAAGCAATAAAGGCAGAACTCTTTTAGTATTGTTTAGGGAACTGCTTTTAGCATAAAGATACCTGCAGCAATTTTAAACCCCAGTTTCTCATTCATGGATTGCACCAGCCTGAGTGGCAGATGACTTGATGCCTGCAGTAAGAGGCAAGAAATTCAGAGATATTTCTGGTGCCAACGTAATAAAAACACATTTCAACTGAAGAATGCAGTTTATTTCTTGTTACTAGCTGTTGGAGTGAGCTAGTTCTCCTTGGAGGCCAGTGGTTTCATGTTCAGAAACATTGAAATCATGAATAAACTCACAGAGTTACAAGTGCCCAGCGACTTTGTGTCTTTACACCTTTTCATGACTCTAAGGTTTCAAGACCTTCAATAATTAGATAGGTTCTAGAAAAAAACCTACCCAACAGATTTCTTATTTTCCACTTTCACACGGAGAAACACACGAGGAGTGATTTGCCAAGTTGGCATAATTATTGAGTAGGACTGCCCTTACAATCTGTGAGTTATACCTCTGGAAGAGAGTGCCTCTGTGAAAGACCTTTCAGAACATGATAGTGTAACAAACCTGACCTCCTGATGTAAAATAAATCCTGCTTGATAGGGTTAGTTCTCATTAGATCCCACATTCCCTTCTTTAGCCAAGACATTTGCTCCAACAAACCCACTGTTCAGCCATGTTAATATACCAGTCCTAGAGAAGTATGGGAAGCTTTGCCATGGGACTCTTGTTCTCTGCTGTTTGAATAAAGTAACTACATTTCCAGGAGAGTATAACACTGAGTGCATTTTTGAGTTAAGGGATTAATTTTGAAACGTTTTACTACGAGGACACTAAAATAAAAATATACGTACTGTTGCCTAAGTAGTAACAACTTGATAAAAACCTCAATCAAAGAAAAAAGCTAGAAAAACACTAAAGAGAGCATAACCTTTCCATTATAAAAATGCTATCAGAACAATAACACTGCATCTGTATCAATGCTAGAATCAACAGAAGATACACATGTTGAGTACTATTACCAATGTTACTGTGTAGGGCTTTCTGGTAAGAAGACAATAAAGAACTTTTCCTGTTGCAAATATGTACTTTGAAAACACATGAAAAATTTGATATAGATAAAATACAGACATTTCCCCCAAATGAAACACAGACCAAATCAAAGCCTATCCAGTCCAGTATCCTATTTCCTACATATGGGAATGAAAATTAAACGACTCCATGAAGGAGACCACAGTATATAAGACTAGAATCAGCTGTGTATCTAGACTGTTATGACTCACAAATCTCCCATCTGGACTAAACTCAGGAAAATCTGTTCTCTGAGGAGAATAAACGACCAATTTATTATTTATGGAGTGACAGAGGAGAACTAAGATATCTCAGGACCTAATGGAAGAACCATGGATATCCTAAAGCTCATGTTGCTTTGTGAGTCACAGCAGCGAGAAATGTGGTCTAACAAGAACCTAAGCCCACATACCGATACTCAGGTAGTGTCTGACTGCAATGAGATTTCAGACAGATTTGCAACTACTAAGCCAACTTCCATTCCAGAGGGAAAAACAGCTGTGATACTTTCCTTCCCCAGTATCAAGGGAGAACTGTACAATGCCATGCTACCACTGGACTGAACTGCACTTTTGCTTCACACAAAAAGCTTCTGATGCCTCAGTGCTATTTGTAGGGTAACTGAGGAAAATAATTTATGTCCATATACAGTAACACAAGACTTTTCTTAAGATTACCCCAAATACACTGAAGCTTGCTGTATCCAGACACGTTATCTCAACAGACTTAGAATGACAAAATGAGTTGATCTTTTAGAAGACCTATTTTCTTTCCTTCCCAACAGCGTTTAGCATTTTCCACATGATTTTTCCCCTTGGAGAAAGGATCTGATCACAACTGATCCAAGACCAGCCTGACAGGATGTATGCGAACTCCTTACACTGCTGGTGGAAGGTAGCAGCTTGGAATAGAGTCTGTTGGGGTTTATATCAGCCTATCCATTCAGGATGTTCTGAATAATTACTAAAGTCAACATTTTAGCCCTTCTACAGAAAAAAGGAAGGTAATGGCAGCACCAGGGAAAAGGATACTGTTTAAAGAGGAAGGGTTGTAAGAGCCAGGCAGTTCTTAAAGCCTGATTATTTAGTTACAATACTCTCCCTGCAGCTAAACCAGGACAGACCAAAGGTACGATTATTAAAAAGAAAAGTCCTGATTTCAAAATGCCTACAATCTGAAGAACAGGGAAGAAATACAACCTGAGATAAATATAGTGAGTACATGAAAAGCTGCTTCCTGCTAGGCAAAGCTTGGTTGATGCCCACCATATTGCCCACCTGGACCCCACCCAGTATTATTTTATTTTCAGGATCTGAAAACAAAATAGGCAAGACCTTTTCTCTTTTTTTTACAACAAGAACAGCAGCTTACTGGCACAACTGATACACAGAGCACATGTACACAAGGACAAGTACTTGAAGAAGATCTTATTTATGTCATAAGTCATTCTTACTGTTTCAAATTTATTCTTGTTTGTGATTTAGGAACAATAGAGAGTGACAAGCGCAAACTAAAAGGTGTTATGAATAATATGACCTAACATGTTTCCCTCTATTTCTGCCCTTTTTGATTCACAAAAGCACCAAAGCAATGAGTAATAACATTCCTATTTTCAGACAGATTTAAGCATATATTGAAAATTTATCATCGGTTTAAGTGATGTAAGGATTAATTACTTGAGTAAGGATGGAATTACTTCCATGCTGAAGATTAAGCTTACGTTGAATACTTTCTTGAAACAGGACACAATTCCGAAGCTTTAATTTGGTAACATACTGCTTGTTATCCCCTTCACAGCTACAAGACTGAGCCCTGCAATTCTATTTATAAAGTCTCTTTGGTAATGTTTCCAGTAAATTAGTGACTAATGAAGCTCCTTATAGCTACTATGTACTGGATATTAGAACCTTCACGATGCAATAGTGCATCACAGAACTACATGTATGAAGGTGCAATGAATGACAGAACTTTTGGATTAGATTGGCTTTTCGCTTATATTGAATCATTTTTTAAAACAGGCATAGACATAACATCCTCTTTTTTCCTTAGAGCTTGTGCCAAAAAAAATAGTAAGTTTGCAAATGGATATTAAGCAATGCCAGATATTTTATGGGTTTGTTTTAACAAATTAACCCTTTGTGTTCTTTTCTGATGTCCAAATAATTGTATTGGAAGCAGATGTTCAACCAAAATTGACATGATCAGAAGACATTATGCTCACTTATTAATATACTGTTTAATATTCACTACAACCTGTTTTAAAGAACAACAATGTGTTAACATTTAAGCCAGGAGGGATTTCTGTACACTATAAAGTACTTGATGCAGCTTGTTTATGCAACAGTCTGACAGATACAATTAATCTCAAGAAAACGACCAGAGTACAGCATAATGGCACATTATTTTTAAAGTAACAGAACACACTTTCCCTTTGAAAATCAGAACTTAATTAAATCTTATAACTTCAGGATGCAGAGAAAAGCTAAAAAGAACAAAGCTCATTCTGAAGGACAGTTGAAAGAAAAGATGGTAGATTTTATACAGAGAGAACAATAGGATAATATCCAAGCAAGAGCAAGAAGTAAGAAATACCTCCAACAAATGCATCTCCAGCTCCATTGGTATCCACAATTTCACTCTGATCACTCACCAACACAGGGAAAGTAGTCACTTCATTTTCTAAAGTGGAAGGGGAGAATAAGACACAAGTTACTTGGAAATATGACCTTGAAAAGCACATCAGTGAAAATTAAAACAATTAAAAACCAGAGCTCTGACCTTTAACATGATAATTTGGACAAAAATAGATTTGGTTTATAATTCTGTCTGTATTTACTGCATAAGGATGTGGGCATATGGACGAGACCAAGAAAAATCCATTGCTAGGTTTTTCATAGGAAAAAACAGTGTTTCCTATTAGTTGCAGAGAAGTGATGTAGCCTCCAGAATGACCAGTCCAAGCCTCCAAAAGTTGAACAGAAATTGCTGCATTGTAAAAACCAAAGTGCACATGAACTAACTAAAATAAAGCTGTGAAATTAAAAGCAGGAACTAGTGTAAATCAAAGTGCTTTCAAATCACCTCTTTTTAAAAAACACATATATGTAAGAAGCCTTGCAACCTGCCACCCTACTAGATTCGGTTTCAACATTTCAGTGGCTTCACCCTCTTCCTTTTTTAAAAAAATATTTCCTTCTCTGCAGTTCCCTGCCCTCTACTGGAACTCGTTAAACCTATTGCAATAGGTGGATACTCAGCATCTTCACCTCCAATTCACTGCCACACCACTGTTCAACATAATTATGCCACTTAGGTATGATAACTTTACAGTTCTAGGGTTATAAATTTAATGTATGCCACTAATTAATCAGCTATGGCTTTCCAGGTGGTAATGTCATAATGACGTGATAAAAATATAATTACCACCTTGTCACAATACCTTGTTAAAGTGTAAATTACCCCTGTAACAGAGCCAATGGAAGTTCTGCCTCTGGTAGTCAGCATGCATTAAACTGTCTCAGAGCAAACAGATTGTCCTTTGGCAGACAGCAGGCATTAAAAAAAGGGGAGGGGGAAAAAAAGCCTGTCAACCAGTGAAAATGAAAACCATCAGAGCTGTTTTCTTTTTGTAATGGGAAATAGATCCTTCAGCAGCTGAAAGCTGGAGATGAGTAGTTTCTTCACTGTCCAGCAACAGAGCAGATCACAAAAATCACTCTTACACTGACGTATGTACACAGTAGCAAACAAGGAAACCTCGTCTGGAGGCACATAAAGAATTCACAGTCTCAAAGCAGGCAAGTCTGTGTATGCTGCAGAGGAACCAGAAGGATCCTGGTTTCTGTGAAATGCAGTGTATCAGCTCTACTGCTCTTCACCATCTGCTACTAAGTGAACCAGGCAGATATAATGATGCTGCCTCCAGAGGGAACTGTTGGCTGGCCCACCAGGAGGGGAGGGGAGGGGAGCATTAGCAACAACCATCCATGAGAGGCAAAGGAAGAAAGGGTAATGAAAAACATAAGATGAATATTCCAATTAAAGAACAGGTTCTCAGTGCATCCTACTCCCCATCCTGTTAAGAAAGCTATTTAGAAACGTGCTTCAATGCTGTGTTGTGCTCTTAAGAGTCTTCAAGAGCAATGCTTTTTTGTAATTTTAAACAGGATTCATTTGAATTGGAAACCAAGAAAGAGAGATCTTACATTAAACTCTGCCAGACAAGCAGACTGTATTCATCCATTTCATAAGAAGGTATTTATGATTTGCACTAGATAACACTGAAACAATGAACAAAGTGATACCTCTGTTGAAGACACATTGTAATAAACTAACCTGCTTCCTTCCCATGTTTGCATGGGCACACACAGATGTTTTATGTTAAATACAGAGTAGAACCTTGCATGGGCATACAAATGTATGTGTTTGGGCACAGAGAGTGAATAATGCACAGACACTGTATTTTGAATGTTGTATGTGGGGTTTCGCATCAAATATTACTCTACTCAAGCAAACTAACACAAATGAAAGTTCTCATCATCATCTTTCTCCTTTCTTTTTCTCCTCTGTCCTGATTCCTTCCCTCAGCTCCATATAGTACTTGTGGGTAAGTACTACACTATGAACACTTATTTTATTCTTTCTCCATTAGATGTAATTGTAAGCAGCTGAATTAGTCTAAAACCCCAAACACATCAAGGAATTTGGCTGGTACAAGAACAATCTTTTTTTTTTTTTTTTTCCTTTCCTGGTCGCAGTTTTCCATCTCTACCTGGGTCACACATCCTGTCTCTACAACTTTATGTATTTTCAAGAGGAGCAATAATCTCATATTTTGAAGTACAGAAGTTTCAGAAGGAGTGAGCATGGCTTTACACATACTACATTATGAAGATTTTACCATCTCCACACATCCAATAGGCTTAGAACTAGCATAGTAGAGTCTACCAAACTACAGTTAACAATAATACATATTGAAAGATACAACAAAATAATACCCAGGTGTGGTGGTTTTTTTCCTTTATTTCACAATAAATGAAGTCAGTTAGAATTAAAGCTGCCATTAAATTACCTTGCTATGTCTGTGTAATAGCATAAAAAAAACTAACATCTCTCAGTGATCTGTGTTATATAACAACTAGGCACAACAGGGTGAATTAAGATGAAGCAGAAGTCTCCATTCTGAATATCCTGGCTTTTGTGACTTTAATGTTGCTTTAACTTCATTTTTGTGTGTCATCTATTACATTCTAAAACTCCCAAATCCATCATAGCAAACACAGAGACACCTTGGCTAAGTGGCTGGTCATCAGTGGCCTTGCTTTTCAAAGTCAATTCTGTTTTAATTTATCATTCTGAGAACTTATGAAATAAAGAATAATTACGTAAGTGTTCTGAAGTCCAAGTGCTGCTCCTCCAGGCATAAGCTCCAGTGTTCTATTTTTAAGTAACAAATATCTCCTATAGTAAACACCCTGGGATACGACACATTCCACCCGGATATAATTTCCTGGAAGCCCAGAATTGTGAGTGCAAATGGCAATAAGGTGTCTATAATCAGGGAGGTTTTAGTAATAAGCATTAATGAAATTTAAAATCTTGGGACTTTGATTCAGCTCTCTCAAGGATTTTACATTAGTGAGGAACTCAACTGTTTTAGAGGATACAGAAACAATAAAAATCAAACATTAATGTGGTGATTTCATAGTCTGAAGACAATATTCACAGATAAATCAGAAGGTATAAGCTCATTGGTAAATTTAGTTTTCGTTAATTTGTCACATTATGTACATAAATATGTGAAATCTATATTTTCCTCGGGCAAAAACGTGTTAGCATATCTAGCTTAAGATATTTTTGTAGGTAAAACAGTCTGGAGAGATAACTGGACACCAGTATTAACTGAAAAAACAGTGTTCCTTCCATTCTAATACATTTAAACTCTCAAATGATCACAAGCCTATTTCATGATGTTAACTGAAACAATGGAACTCTGATGATAGCTGCAAATACTACAGGTCTGTCTTTAAACCAAATTAGAATCACAGACTACACGTCTACTCTTAGTACAGTAATAAACACCAGCAAGCAATCATTACATCCAATTAGGCTGAGTACTTTCCTTAACTGGGTCATTTACCAGTCTCTCTTGCTCTTAAAAGTAGATTAAATGTGTAAACTTACATTTAATTACCTGTAACAGAACTCTTATGGGCAACATGTTGGAGTGTCCTTAATTTTGTATTAAAATAAAATAAAAGGAAGAAGGGAGCCCTAAAATATATACAAAAAAGTCTAGCTATTTCCTTAAATAAGCTTTTGATCCGTGGGCTGGTAGTAGTAGTACAGATGCTTACAAGATGGAGACACATTCATGTTTCCTTTGTGAGCTTTAACTTGTAAAAAAAGGAACAACTGTGAAACAGAATTCTGTCCCATCTCCTCCCCACCTCCATCCTCTCTAATTTTCTTTAGATCGGGGGCCAAAAACAGATAAAAAGAAAGGAGGGGGAAAAAAAGAGACAGGAAGAACTTCACAGAACATAGAAACCTGAATTCAAAACCTATAAATGTCTCTGGGCAGTTATAAGGTAAGAAGTGATGAGAAAAACATTGGAACAAGCCCATGTCAGTCAGGATGATTCTGTGCTCTTACCTCTCTCCAGAAGGTAAAACCGAGAAGCCTATAGGCAGTAAGTCTCTGTACCTTCTTCAGCACATTAATACATCTTTAAAAATCACTAGTATAACAACACTTTCTCCTGTTCTTTCTACAGTAAAAAAATGCTGTCATTGCTGTATTTCACACAAAGATACCACACTCAATAACGTAAATCAACGTGGGGCAGGGCACTGTGCACTGAACCCCTGGTCAGAAATCCTTAAAACTTCCAGTTTGTATTCTTCCAGATGTATTTCAAACCTGGCAGTGCTGATTCAACCTGTCATTTCTAAGCAAACAGAATGAGATCCTGCATTTTCAGGCTGGGACATTCAGAGAGCTGTACTGGATGAACACTCCAGGCCCCCTGGCACTTTCTGCGTGCATGTTAAGTTTGCCTTGTTTTGCAAGCCAACATCTCCTCTTCTCCTCCATCTAGTTCCGTGCACTGTTTGGTCTGGTGCTGCAGCTATGTAGGGCTTGTCAGAAAAATAAGGATTTTCTTTGTGCAAGTCTATGGAGTTAAGTAGTATATCAAACGAGATGCAAGTCAGCCACATGCTTTGGGATCTTTCTAATCAAGTATTTTAATAATACACAACAAATGAGTCTGTATTCTAAAGAATTCAACATGTAGCCAACAAAAGAATAGCTGACATTTATAATGCATTTATATGTCTATGGTATGATAAAATTAATACAAATATGAATTTATTTCCATATAAAAGACCCAAGTAGTGCTATCAGGCTAAAATTCACTTTGCAGCTTGCTAAGCAAAAGTAAGTCCATATAGCTGTGTTGGCCAGGATGCAAAGTACTGTCCCTCAGAGGCAGCTAGTTAATATTCAGTAGAAACAGAGAAGAAATATGATGCCAAAGACTTTGAATCTTCTGTGGCTCTACTCATGGTCCTATAGCTATCTGTAGGGGAAACGGAAGTGTGCAGGCCACATTTTCCCACTCTCCCAGGAGATAAAGTTAATCCAAAGATGTTCAATGAGACTTGTCTTCCCTTTATAGCTCTCCTCAGACATACACACTGTCCCATTATCTAGTCAAGAGTATTTTTATCCAGAAGTCATCATCATAGCAACTCACTAAAGGGTGACTCATAGGATTAGAGTTAACAGGGGAAGGAAGGTTCCTCCAAAGGAACTCATACACTCATACACATCAACTATTAGCAATGATGTAAAATCAAACACTATTTTTGCACCCAGCGTATATCTTCTGAAACTACATCTGATTCTGTCTGCACTCCTGTTAATTCAATACCACTCCTTCCAAATAACTTGATTTATACCAGTATGAGATCAGATTCAGAACTCTGTATCTAGTTACAATGCTTGTAAAAAAAGAATGTAACAGCATCAACTAATGAATAGCTTCTATAGGCCCAAATGTGTTTCCTTTACTTTGTAGAAGGTGTGGGAGCCACTTACATGTCAGTATTTTCTATATCATCCCTGCCAGTGCCATGAGTTGAAGCTCTACTTTATTTCTTATATTAAATAATTCTTTGTTTGCACAAGTAACCTATACACTGAGACTGTGCAAAAGAGGGGGAAGCAAGAGGTCAACAGAAAATACTAGTTTTGCTTCAGTTTGGTGCTAATATAACATTTTTAATACATATATATGTGCATATGTATATGGAACAACTGCCCTAAAGAACAAGCTGCTGAATTTTTCTGGCATGTGTCACAATGTTTAAGGTTTAGAATGGCAATGAACTCTGTTGAAAAAGCCTTTCCGAGCACACAAGAGTATTGCCATTTGCCCGCTAGGCACAGATTTCTGAGGGAGCTGAAACTGTGCCCGCTGAACTGCCAGAAAATGCACTCCTCTAACTCAGCATGGCTGCTGAAGACATAAGGTAGTGTTCAGACCTGAATCTTTTTCCTGTGATCTCTGTCTGAACCGGGAAACGGGTTGAGGACTTGGGAAAGGCAAAGGGTGTGAAGTCATAGGCACCAAAATCAAGAAAATCTTCTGCAGATGTTTCAGTGTTACAACACAATGACTGTCTTGGAACTACTATGAAGAGCTCAGAACAAAATCAGTCCTGAAGACAGGAGAGGTGGGTTACAATAAAGGAAACACATGAATTGTATGATCCAAGTCTATCAAGAGCATGCTCTACTGCAGTGAGCCTAGACACACCAGGTGGCCTTTGATATTAACAAATTTAAATATCTCTTATAGCACTGTAAATTCTACATATATTGGTTTGGCCACTATACATCTTATTTGAACCTTACATGTAAGAAACCAAGGCAACTCCCTTAAAATCTATTATTTTTTGAGCTGTACATGGCAATGGGAAACACAAACAAATCTATTTCTGTCCGTAAATAGGTAGCTAAAGAATCAAAACCACATATGACCAATGACAGTTGGAATGTCAGCGTCTAATGGAAAGAATACATTACATATGTATGTCCAAGTTACACCAATACATATGTTCTAGCTCACACATGCTCTCTAACCCTCTGAAACTTGTCTATGGGAACTATGCAGACCATGCACTTCACTTACTGTTCGCACTGACCCACACACTAGCACGAATCCATGTATGTTTGTACTCCATATCATGGTATTCTACATAGTTCAAGCCACTGCCCAGCTGCACCATGAAAACACTGTCCTGTGGGAGAATTTTCTGACAAATATCAGCCTACAATAAGGTCAAAGCAATTCCTACCCAAAAGCTTATGAGGGTATTGTCTGAAAAAAGGGAGAAAAACACATTATTAATTTGATTTTGAGCAGGACGAAAACTGTATTATGCCTCACATTTTTTATACATTAAGCATATTGCCCTAGTGGGGAAAACACACCTGTCAAAACTTGCAAGCTTCCTTAGCTATACCTCAGTTTCAGAGTGGTGAACACAGAAATCACATCATTTAAATAAATGCCATGTTACATGACAGCTTTGTTTATGCTACATGATAATCTGAGAAGCATGGGTCGTCAGCGGAGGCAGAAACGGGCCCAAGGCACTCCTATTTTACTTGAGCATCAATAAGACTGAAAAGAGAAGCAGTGAGCGTTAGGTCACTACAGAGCAGTTCCTAAGGAGCTTTATCTTCTGGGAGAATTTATATTTAGTTTCATAAATACAATCAGTCCATCAGAATGAAGGAGACAGCCTTCTCTAGAAACATTACTAAAAATAAGTTCATGTGCATATATATATTTCTCCTTAAAAAAAAAAAAAAATGAATACCAGTTAGACGTTGCCGAGGTAGGTATACCATAGAAATTATACAGCATTTTCTTTGAATATTCAAATTACATGTAGAAATTTCATATTTTCATCCTTTCAAGTCAGAGCTCAGATCTAGAATTTTTACAAATATATTTTTCTTCTCATGCTGTATTTGTAAATTCTGTGTTGCCTTTAATTAAGATGTCCCTGGACTACTTATTTATTTTTGAAGAATGAAACATGGTTGCCAACTTAATTTTCTCAGACTTTTGCGTATTTTAAATCTATTAGAAGATGACACTGCAGTGAAGGCTGAAATTTGTTCTCACCTCAATGGAAAAATACTCTGCTCTTAAAATGCCAGCTAAAATCAGAGCAACTCCACTGTTTTGAATTGAATTCTTTAAGCATTATGCCAGTCTAGAAAGAGAATTTGGCCCAAAGTGAAGTTTATTTTTCCCGTAAATTAGTTGCAGATCATGTCTTAGATAACTAAATATCCCTAACTATGATGTCTATGGTATCTCTTAATCAGTTTAAAAGTACTACCAAACCATTGCTTTAAGCAGGATAATGAATCTACCACCTTTTAAAATAATTTCATATATTTTAACTTAGATTATTCAAATCTGAATTTATACAATATTGACTATATACTGAACTAAATTCATATGGATACAGTTATTAAAATAGCAGTTTTGACAAGCAGTTTCCGTCAAGAGCTCTTGAATCATATATTTGTGTAACAAGCCCTTTAAAGCATAGCAGTAGGATACAGGCAGTCAAAAAGGTAATAAAACAGGTTTTACAGTGTGTGCACTTCTGTCATTTAAAGTAAACCTCAACACTATAAAAACAGGCTGCTTGACAAAACAAAAATAACTAACCTAGCAGACAAATTAAAAATTTCCAGTCTCTATCTCTGTGGAACCTTGTCGAACTCCTACTATCGCCTGTCACTCTCAGTTACTTTTCTTTAAAGTTTTATTTCTGTAGTATTAAATTGAGGAATCATTCACTTTTACGCTTTTCAACCTAAAAACCAAACCACACATCGATCTCCTTTTTAGAAGCAATAAAACATATTAAAAATCATCAAACTTTAAATGACACTTATAGCCAGTTCAACTTGTGATCTTTTAAGCCTAACTTGTATTCTTGTTATTGTCAAGATGACCACCAAGATATGTATTAGAAGGAAAAAAAAAAAGTTCCTCCTCTAAAGAGTTTCCAATCTGAAAAACAAAATTTATAAGCAAGTAAATAAATGTGTAAAAATAAAATGTGAACACTCTGCTTATATAATTAAGTTATCAAAAGTTATGAAGAAAGGCAAGAGGGAGATACTGCTTTAAAAAAACAGATACGCAGGAAAAACTCTGGTTAGCCTACAAAGTGAGATAATTTGAACTGTAACTTAAACATGTGAAAAAAAATTGGAAAATGTTTGTTACCTTTTCTTTTTAGAACCATTTCAGTATAAAACATATACTTAACAGTTATTTAGATATACTGCCTGCTTTTTTTTGCCATCTTTTCCTAGAGGAAATAAGCCCAGACTAAAAAAAAAAATCACGTCTTCCAATTTAAATTTTTGAAGAAAAATGTTCATTTTCTTATGGAAACAAAATTAATTTCTGTAGCTCTCAACCTGCCAAATTTATACTTGTACCAAGCTTTTACTCATCTTTGTTGCTTACTGTCTTTTCATTCAGCCTCCTTCCGCCATCCTTCTCTGTTGCGTGTTGATTCCTACTGATTACAGAAATGACTGAGGTGTCTACTGGTGACCTGGAGGCTGATTGTAGCCAACAATCCTAGCACAATCTCGATTTTTATGCCAACAAAAACTTAGAAGGCTTCATTCTTTTTCCATGTAAATACAAACCTGATCCGATAGCTGCTACTCGGCAGCGGCAGAGGCAGGAGCAGAGGGCTCCAGGAAGGAACAAAGCTGCTTGGGAGCAGACTAACATTTGGAGCAGGTTTTTCTGCTGAATGCCCTTGTCAAACTCGACATTTGAGCCTGTATTGTTTTACTCATCCAGTCCCTATTTCCTTTTTCTGATTTTATTCTTAAATGCCTGTACATTTTGCACGTTCAGGCTGAAATTGGAGGAGTGGTGCTTTCCTCCTGTAGCTCTAAGCTTTCACGAGTAGGCCTCCAGTTCCCTGTTAAACAAAACCAGGGAAGACACCAGTTCCCCCCAATATCCAAGGACAGGAGGGCTCCTACTGCCTATCAATCTATTTGATTCCAGCAAAGGGCGTGCTCCAACCCTAGCCCATCCCTAGCAGTTTGGCTTGGCCTTGAAGAACCAAATCTCATTGCTCTTTATTATCAATTACTAACATGTTTCAATTTCTGTGTTTATTTCCCTAAGGCGTTTGAGATCATGGCTTCACATGCTCTCATCTTCTAGACTACTACTACTCTCTACTTCCAGCGACTACCCCAGAAGCCAACACACAATACACATCCAGTATGAACATCTAACATGCTTTGCTTTGTTTCTCTGAACATGTTTCAGTTGCACATACAAAGACCACTTCATGCTTTACGTATTCTACCTTTCACAACAACTGTCCCCTGATTTTTGAAATATTTAAGGTGCCTAGGTAAGCAGGAAATAAAAAAACAGTCTTCAATTTTTTTTATATTTGATTTTAGCCAAATATAAAAACGTCAGTGCAAAAAGCAGATACTTATGTTCCAAAACGGCATTTTTAGCATTCCACTAACTACAGTGTTTAACAGCTCACAAATGGATTTTCATATTTTTGTAGTAATTTACAGCGTGCAATAGGTATTGCAATCTAATTCACCACAACTGCATAATTTTTGACCAACTTGCTCCTGCTAAACAATGCAAGTATTAGGTTATTAAATTTTTTACAATTAAGTGACTAAGAAAGCTGTTTATTGCCTTCCGTTATGCCCTCTGTTAATAAGATCGTTGTTGCAGATGTTCATGTATGCTGCATTGATGTTTAATGGTGCATGATGCTCTAGGTGGTTCCCATAACCTTGCTTTGTCTACTATGAGCTGACTCAATTGATATGATAATAGAGAAAAGAGGTCTGAAACAAGCTGGGCTGTACTGGCACAATTTGCATAACCTTTAAATTTGCCATCATTTGATAGCCAACTGCTCCTAAAAATTCTTATTCAGTTGTCAGCAAGAACAATATACTGTAGTAACAGCATTCTGCAATTGGACAGGTGGGGAGGATGGAGAGGGCATGCATAGTTTGTTGCACTTTTATATTCTGTCAGGAAATGTACTTATTATCAAATTTATAAAGACAACAATTTGGAGTAGAGTTCTGCAGCTTCATTTGTGATCAATTGCTCTTAGCCACAACGCATGGCCTGGCATCTTTTTCAGGTTCACAGTACAATATCACAGTGTCGGATTACAAGAGACATAGATATTTGATTCCATAGACTCCTCTATGATTTAGTTTTGACTGCTACTCACTGGGGCAGGCAGAGGAATCAGGATGGATTACGAGGGTGGGATGGCAGAGCACAGGGTAGCAGACTACTGCAAACAAAATCAACGTAAGCAGCCTTCCAAACTTTAAATCTGGCTTCCAAATACTCTACTTATTATTTTTAAACAAACATTAGTATTATAACATTCAGTATGTATAGCCAAAACCTAACAATATAAAAATAGTTCATGTTTACTGTATTCACTAGATATGCTGTCTGTATATACTTGAAATCAGATCTGCTTACTTACTGACTTTATTATTAATAATAAAGAAAACAGCTACGGTGAAAGTAAGCCAAAGCCTACTTTCATTCAAATGGGATCAACTACATAAACATTACTTTTGTGGTATCCAGAGGTTTATAGCTAAACTGCCACTTCATATTCTATATCATACAACACATCGTATTCTGTACCATGCTCAGGTGTGTGAAGGCCAGGTCATTGGTATATGAATAATGTGTACTGCCTACTTTTCAGAAATAGCATTTAAACCATGTATACTTTGCTCTATGTGTTAAACCTACCGTGGAAATCACTGTGCCAAACCAATCATAAAATCTCACAATTCCACTTTTAGACAACTAACCATTTTTGAGAACTCAACCTCCCTCCCCCAGTGTTAACTCTAGATGCTTTGTTGTCTTACACAAATAAATCCTGAATCCCCAAAGTCAGGTGAAGCAGGACCCATTCAACCCTCCCCTTTGTCCACTTTTTCCACTAGCCAGGATCTCTTCTCTGCCCCTCCTGGAGCTAAGGATTTGTCTTCTATTCAGCCACCTATTTCCCACAACTTCTGTCGCCTGCAACTGGATGCTACAGCAGAGAAAATTCTAATCAAGGGGTCAGTTCATGCAGTTAATTTTCATCCAGAGTTACCACATATACCACATTTTACTCTCCTTCCATTCTGTGCAATTATTTTATAGTGACTATTTAAGCTGGTGAAGATTAGAGGCTTGAAAACATAAGTTCCGTCATTTATGGCAAAAGGATGACATGGATAGTTACAATTTAAACTTTTCTACAATGTTCATTCAACTGTAATCACAAGATGGGAAATAAAATCTCTAAATTAAAGATGATAGGCTATCAGAGTCTGTAGGGCACCTTCTGAGTGAGATTCTGCTGTTCAAACAGCTCTGTGATGATTTGTTATGAAGTGAACTGCTGCCTAATAAAAAAAGGCTAGCACTGCCAAAATAATGGAAAAAGAAGATCTCCCACAGAGGATATTCTCCCTAGGTGCCAGTGGTCAAAGGGTCCAGTTCTTTATGCACCTCATTTGTAACAGACAACAAAGAAGACACCTTAAGGTATAATGTGTTATCAAATCTTTCAGCACACATAAAGTTTGCTTTTTGTATAACCTCTAGGTAGACTACAAAAATTGAATCGGAGATTGCAGACAAGGTATAACACACAAAAAGATACACGGATCAGTATAAACCATTAATATTCATTAATGGTTTAAGTTCTCCATGGCCATAATCAATATCCAATGAAGTTAATGAGATCTTTCCATTGATTGCAAAAGACACTGGGTTGAGCCTGAGAGACAATAATACCACAATTGCTGCAAGCACTCCAGCTGATAACACATACTTTGGTAAGCTGCTACCCTCCCATCTGGAATTTTAGCAATGAGCAAAAAATACACTATTCTATTTCAAACTGGTTTTGCAAAATGAGCAATATACCATTATAAAACTCAACATGGAGCATTTAATATCTTTAACTGAAGAGCAGTCAAGGCCATAGCAGTTACTTACAATGTTAACATCAACATGAGCTCCACAAATAAGACAATTGTTATTTGTTTAAGAAGGAAATGAAAAAAAGGCCTGAATGTGTTATCCTCCCAATAGGTTGAGATTTTGTTTTGTTTTAACTTCAAGCTTCTGGAAAGCAGTGCTTCAAACTCTTATGTCTTCTAACACATACAAGCTCATCCCATAGATTTAATTGCTCATAAGTAGGGTTAGAAGCTCAAACTGGCCTTGACATTATCTGAAAACCATTAATGGTCTGAAACTAAAGGAAAAGCAAAACTGCACAAAGGTACAAAAAAAAAGAACCCAGAAAAAGAAAAAAAAGGAAGTTTTATTAAAAGTATTGATCATGACCTAGGGCACTACAGACATTGATCTTCCCACATCTCCATAGGAAAAAAAAAGTTACGCCAACAAGTTATTGATCTATTATGAAACCTGCTGAAAAAGCCATACATTTAATTTGTTTCAATGAAAAAAGTAACCACACCAAATTAGGGTAAAGAGAAAATACATTTCTTAAAAATTATTGGTTAAAAAATTACTATCTGATTTCATAAAATAGCCACCCTGCTAGTATGATTTGAACCTAAGCGTTGTGAGGGGAGAAGCCTAAACCTTTAAAGCATGGGATTCAGATTTCAGCTCATCAAACCCTATGCTTTTAAGGAGAAATGGGTAGTGTCCAATACTGAATATTGCAGCAATACAGAAGGCAAGTATAGAAAATGAAAATGATGAACTTTAAACTTAGAGCATAAATTTAATTAAAACTTCAAAGGGTAATTACTTTAAATGAAACAGAATACTGTAGTTTTAGATTTTCTTCAGTTTGTTCAAAAAGTCAGAAAGATATATTTAGACTGATATAACACTGTATCTGCAAAAACGGTTGCTGAGAAACTAAAACTCACCAGAATTTCATGTTTGGTGTGCATGGATAGGGGCAGGTGTCATTTTCAGAAAACAGGGAATAACCTTGACACAATTGCATTAATTACATGTACAAATGAAAAGCACAAATTAAATTAGGAAGGCTGTCATTAGTTCCAGTGCTTCCCAATTATGGAATGACTGATTCTGCTCTCTCACTATTCTCTTAATATAAAATTAGCGGGTTTCAGCGTCAAATAAATTGTTTGCCTTCTGATAGTATGTTCACGGCTCTGTGCCCTTATTCTTTGCTCTTTGCTTTGCAGACAAAATTATAAAATATTAACACCTGATCCTGGAGCACTTTTCCTTCCAACTTTGGAACTACAGTCTTTGTTGCTAGATGGAAGTTCAAAACAAAACGTTTTATGGCTCAGAGTGAGGTTCCACAGCAACTTCAGCCACTACAGTTTGCAGATACTATAGCCCCATCCTTGTTTCCTTCTGCTGCAAATGCTGCATTCCCTCCTCCCATGCTGGCACTAGTACTCACCTGGCCCCTGCAATGAGCTGGTTCACAGAGCTCAATACCTTACCAGGGCAGGTTTCTGCCAGTCTGTGCAGGCTGCTGAACTGGTTCCCCACGTGAGCAGGGAAGTGCTGTGAGTACAGGGGAAAAGTAGGGGATGGAAATGTGGGCCCTAGGAAGATCCAGTGATTCCTGACTTTTCTATCAGTTTAAAACTGCCAGGGACCCGAGTCTCAGTCTCTTGAGGGCTCCGTAGCCACTGAATGAATAAGGTAAACATGACTGCCCAGAGTAGTATGGGCCTGCCTTGGTAACCAGAAGGCTTAAGTACTGCAATTCTTTCTTCTCAGGATTTCTGGTAGGTAGTTCTGTTGCTTTGTGGCTTGAGCAAACAGAATATTGTGCCAATGTAATTTTTTCTGTATGAACCACTTCATGACTCACTCAGGTCACCAGTAAAATCGTACCAACGTTAAAATATTACAGCCATGTATACAGGAGGCATCAGAAATTTATGGCAAATTAATTCTGTTTGGATGTTCTAATTGAGGAATAATATCACAGAGAAGGCCTCATTTCTCAAAAAAACAACAACAAAAAATTAGCTACAGTGTACTAAGCTACCTTCTTTCCTGAACAAGAGTGTCCATTTGGGATTTAATGGCACGCGAATCAATATCTTACTGTAAATTCATTCAACTTTGCTCTCCAGAGTCAAGCAAGACAGGCCTTGAGTGGCCTAATAGACAGCCTTATTGAAATCCCCCTGCCTAAGTCAGTTCTTGGTGTTAACTGCGCCTCTCCGTTTTGGGGAGCTCCTCCAGGCTATATATACACCATTTCTGTGACCAGCTCTTCAGTATACTGTGTGCCATCTTCTTGTGATACATTTAGACTCATTTGGAATAATAAAAACAAAAGTTGAGCGTGAAGAAGTGCAAAAGTGTCTCACACTAACGGGCTATAAAATGTCAATCAATGTAAAAAAGTGCACATATAAAAAACAATTCTAGCTCTAAATACACAATGATGGTTTCTAAACCACCTCCTACCACACCATAAAGAAAATCCGAAGTCACAACAGATAATTCTATGAAAATGTCAGAACAATCATCAGTGGCAGCCAGAAAAGCAAACACAATGTTAGGAATTATTAAGAGAGGAATATGGAACAAAGGAGACAACATAATTAAACCACTTTGTAAACTTCTCAGGCACTTGAACATTCTGGTCCCTCTTTCACAAAGTGTATGGCAGACCTGAAAAAAGGTGTAGTGAAGGGTGGGCCAGGGTGTCAGAATTACAGAGCAAAGGACAAATAAAGAGAATAGGAAAAGAGTCTGGAAAAAAGACTGGTGAATGGGAGATAAGCAAGAGCTCTGCAAAATCAAAAGTAACAAGACATTGTACATGTAATGCTTACAGACTTGCCATGCAATACAAGCAGCAGGAGACAGCCAGTAACACTCTTAAGTGGCAGAATCCAAACAAATAAGGGGAGACATTTCTTTACATAACACAGAGTCTGTGACACTCATTATCAGAAGACATTATGTATCGTAAAATCCTATTTTGGACTATTAAGTACAAAAACAACATCTCTAGTCCAGAAATTCCCAAGCTATAGATTGCTGGCAGCTATAGGAGAGTGTAACATGTTAGTATCACTAGAGATTTGTTCCAGTTTTATCCTCTTGTACAAGTACCCACTACTGCACGCTGCTGCAGACACCAAGTTAGACTGACCTTTGGTCTGCCTCAGTCCTGCTCCCGCTCTTTCACTCTATATTGCCTCTCCCAACATCATCCAACAAAA
Organism: Pterocles gutturalis; assembly: GCF_000699245.1. Taxonomy (NCBI): domain Eukaryota; kingdom Metazoa; phylum Chordata; class Aves; order Pterocliformes; family Pteroclidae; genus Pterocles; species Pterocles gutturalis. Next base: position 59,180 of record NW_010107166.1, on the reverse strand, counting down.
ACTGACTTTGTAAATCTACGTATTTGTATTTGAGAAACAAACACAGAAATTCTTCTGTGCAAGAGGAAATGCTGCCTAGTCCTAAGGAATGGGATAGGGGCCTGTATTTATTGCCCTTCAACAAACATGCATTTTTCACAGCTTAAAGGGGTAATTTTTCCTCAGAATGCCAGAATGTAATTTCATTGTAGCACCTGAAATTCAGGCTAGATTTAATAAGAGGCACAGTTTTGCCTTGAAAATTCCTTAAATGTGATTTCCCAGCTTCACTAGATTTCTGAGCTAAACTGGTATATTAACACATTAGACTAGTAAAGACATAGTTTTCCTAAATCAATGTGAAATTACCGAAACACACACATTACATACATACATACATATATATATTTTCACATATATGTATATGCATTCTTTGCAATGCAATAGTTGACACACTTTTAAGTCCATCTAAGATACTGGTATCCAGGAACTTAGGTTTTAGTAATGTGTTTCAGATGCCTAATAAAATGCTCAGACCTACTCTCCCACACAGCATGAAATCGTGAATGATTTCAGTTACAAAAAGGTATTAACAGCTTTGCTATTCATTAATCCCTATCAACAAATCTTCATTATTAATTTAGGTTTTGTGGTTTCCTAAGTCACAACTAAACTAAAAATAATTCTGTTGGGCTTTCTAGCTCATTTGTTATGCCATTAGCAGACTACAATTTCCTTTTTTCCTGAATTAATTTTTGTTTTTTAAACTTTTCTTTCCATTTATGAATATAAATGGATAAGGAAGAGTGAAAGTGTGTAATCCTGTGAAAAAGCGTGCACACTGTAATATAACCAAGCTACTCTTTCCTTGGGTCCAAGATACTACTTTTGTTTATGCAAACACATAGGGAGGCTGGCTGATAAAAAGATCTAGTCAAGATTTTCTTGTCTGGAAGGCTACGCATGAAAGCTGCAAGAAGAGAGGAAAAAAATAACACCTTTTCTTGCTTCTTAGAGGAGAACACACAATACTCAGTAAGTTACAGAAAGAGGAGTTGCAAACAGGCCCACCATAAAATGTCAGCAGTGTCAATAGTAATAAATACTTCTGTGTTTTTTAGATAGGCTTAGAAGGTAACACACTGGCCTATGATTGCAGCACAACCTGACAAAGAAAACCCACTGACCTCTGTTTAGAGTAAGTTGTATGCTTGAACATCAGTCCTTTTTATTCCCCTCAAAAGCATACAGCATCATGCCACTATCTCTTAAAATCTCTCTAGTTTCCACAATTTTGAAAACCCTTCTAAAACAGTTTAAAAAAATATCCTAAAATACTTAAAATCTAACATAGCTTTGCAAAGTAAAAGCTTCATCATTCATAAAAACATACTATCCATATCTTTGTTATTATTTTCATTTAGATCAGGTTTTGATTCTATCCAAACATATAAACTTTTAATTTATGAATATATCTGCATATATTACCTTAAGAACAGTTGCAATGGGTGACACCAACAGGCATTTAACTCAGTATCCTGTTTCAGGTATCAGGCAGTGACAAATGCCTAGTATTACTCCAGCATCAAAAGGTCAGTAAGGCAGGCTTTAAAATTTGGTAATGTTGCAAGTTTTACTACAACATATTAATTTGGCTATATTGCACATGCTGTTTAATTTATGGAACAGATTAAATAACAAGTAATAATAACAAGAAGACATTCACAAAGCTATTTCAATATGTGGTAGGTGTGCTAAGACATTTTTAAGGGGAACATCTCTCATTCTACTACATTTGCCAGCACTGCTAATGCATTTTCTGCAATATTCTCAAATAATGTATCCCACAAACTGAGGAATATATAAGTGGCTAGTTAGCCCTAACTAAGGTGACTTTAATGCTTGAATCCTTAAAAAACCACATTTTTACTGCCACAGTCTAACAAATGAGGTTATTACAAATGTGCCCTTAACAGAGGTGGTCTTGCAAACATTGGGGGGAAAAAAAGAATGGAAAATTCTATGTTCACGCCTGAACATGCCAGATTTCATCATTCATAACTTGAAAAATGCTGAAGTGATTTTCTTTGAATTTGGATTGTTTTTCTTTCCTCTATTAAAGCTATAAAACAAGCCAAGTTTAAAGTTTGTAGCTTCAGCTGTTTTTGAATTATGCAAATATTTCAATATAAAAGTATGTTTTTTCCATTGCAAAACTGATTCTGCTCAGACTTTCCAAAGATTTCCCTTTGGGCCAAGACCAGTCATAAAATGTATCTGACTACAAGTAATTTGTTTAAAAATGTTATGAGCAACTCTGTAAAAGGGATAGATTTCACAGCATTTGATTCTGACAAATGTTATAGCACACATACAGATATGACATACATGTTCTTGCCAGAGCTTGTGATTTTTGGTGCATTTCTTAAAAGCTCCAGCTGCTGAAATCAGGAGATTGCATGTGTTCATTAACTCTCCCCCCTCTCTCAGCATATGTATTTTTGTGGTTACAGAAAAAAGTATTGAAACATAAAATGAATGTATCCCATAAGTTCAGAACGCTCAGTCAAATCCAGAATCTCAGGCCTGGGAAGAGCAATATGATGAAACAAGGATGTGGTAGTGGGACCAGAGTCTTGTTAGCCAAGTAATTCCCAGTATGGACGAGGAGCATCTGCACAAGGAATTAACCCAATACTGTTCCTCAAATAAACTTTTCTGGTTAGCAAGTCCACAGATCCTATTTTCAGTTACCAGTACCTTTCCCAAACCACAATCCCCTGCACAGAAAGGTTTTGTCACAGGTGTCTCTCACAGGCTACCTGTTTTCATAGAGTTTTATCAAAATTCAGTTATGCTGGGGAATGATGCTGGAGAAAATGACCATGTTTTTGTCAGTGCTAATTCTTAGGATCACTGAGAAGACCCAATGCCTCCAAGTTCTTCAGTAAAAAGATAAAATTTGACATAATCGAAAAACATACCTCAGGTTGCACAGAAAGGATGTAGATGTCCCATCAGTGGAAATATTCAAGGTCATGTTGGACAGGGCTGTGAGCAACCTGATCTAGTTGAAGATGTCCCTGCTTATGGCAGGGAGGCTGGAACCAGATGACCTTTAAAGGTCCCTTCCAACCCAAACCATTCTATGATTCTATGACATGAAGAGGAAAACTTCAAACAATGATAATTTGCACATGCTCTGTGGAGTCTTATTAGAAGCTGACTGTTAATTTAGTCAACAATTCATCTGCCACAGCTCCTGTGTGCCAATCCTAAACATTCCTTTGCTTCCCTATAAAATACACTGATCACACTCAGATTGAATTTGAGCTTGCCTCTTCCTTGCAATTATTCCTAGTGACAGAGAACAGTGAGGAAGAGGAGCGACAAGGGGCCTTGGGGATGGAGTACTGTGACAGAGGAGATATAAACAGACAGTAGAAAGACCCAATGCATTCCATGATAAAGAGACAGAAACTTTTCCTCTGCAAATACAAATAATTCAGACAGCCAAGAAAAGTGGACTGACAAATGGGAATGGCTTAGATTGAGATTGCTGATGCAATTATTGCTTCTCACCATTTTCATGATCTGTGCCAGTTGCATGGACCTCCAAGTTGCTTGTCAGTCTGTGCCTGAGTGCCTACAGCTCGTGGTCTGTTTGAGGTGAGCCACCAGCATTTTTGGCAGGCATTAAAACAATGTTGTGTAAACTGCAGCAATTCATAAGATGATTAAACATCTTTGCAGTACGGCTGGGCCAGACCTTTGGAGGAAGTAGACATTTTAGCTGGCTCAGTCTAAGCTCTCTCCCTCCTCTGTAAGAGCTATATTCTCAGAACTTTTTTGTCAATCTTTCTTTGCTTTTGGTAACAAACTATGCCTTTCTGCCCTATGTTCTACTCCTCACATACCTGTTGATACTTGAATGTCCAGGAATCAACAACTGTTGGCACAGCCCTCTCCACCTGTAATGATTAGATGTATCTGGCCTCCTTCATCCCACAAAAAACAGAAATTCCACATCTCATTTCCAATTTCCAGTATGTATAATTCTGTGCCTTTCACGAATGCACTGGCAACCTGCAACAACCTCTTTTATCCATCTTATTTCCTCTCCTTCCGGCAAGAGCTGTATCAAAGTGTATCCCCTCACTGTTTCCATTACCTGATCCCCCCCATTCAACCTACACACAACTCATCAAAGAGGTGCATTCCTCCTCTTGCAACCCAGTCCCTCTCAACCTAGCCCCAGGGCTGCCTCATCCTGGACAGCATACAGAGGCTTTGACAGAAGAAACAGCTCTGTTAAGGATGCTCTTACAGCCTGAGTATTGCCTATCTCATCTTGCCATGAGTGGGCAGGGGGAAGGGAAAGAAGCAGAGGGTGGTCATCCATCTGTGCCTCATCATAGAGTGCAGTCTGATTCAAGCCATTCGCTTCTACTCCCATGGCTTACAGTAATGCTGCTCTGCGCTGCTGCCAGAGAGCAGAGACCTTTCCATGGGAAAAATGGGAAAGGGGAGGAGGAACAAAAAGTAGAAAACCCACAAAGGGCAAACTCACCTTGAAGTCTTTTACCTTCACTCCCATAAGCTCCAGCTCTATCTGGTGCTCTTTCAGACATAAACTAAGACCATTGGAATATGTGATCAGTGCAACAGCTTATGAGGGATGGTTAAAGGCAGCAGTAGAAGGGAAGAAAGAGTAGAGTCCTTTGCCTGGATACTGATCCCCTCTGGTTGAGTCACTATGGACAGAAATGTCTTCCCACTAACAAATATGTTGTTCTTATTATTATTAGCCTGGACCAAATATAAAGCAGAAGGTACTAACAAGCATATCCAAATCCATAGCTGAATTTGCAAATACTATTTTAATCTAGGCATAAACTCTCTGAGACTACATTGTTTCCTCAGAAAGGCAGGATAAACAACTACACACAGACTGCTTTTTCAAAAAATGTACTCCTATGCATTAGAAAAAGGAAATGAATTTTATGTTGGTAACTACTCTTAAACACAGTAAATCGTGCAAAGATCATTTAGAAACTTTTTACACTTTCCACTGCAGGTTTCAAAGCACAACTCGACCTAATCGGTGTTGAAATAAGTGTGTTAGCAGTACTCTGTGCCATTCTGTGTTATCATCATATGCTAGATTAAGGGACAGATTTTCCTTCTTTCATTATTATTTTAACGCGAGGAGGTGGGAAAAAAGATGATCCACACCAAAGGAAGGAAAAAGGGGGGAAAACAATAACAAATTGGTACCTCTTCCGAGAATTGCCCCACAGGCCAAACATTTTTATGTTCTTAATCATTATTAAATGACTTAACATGACACACAGAGCCTGGCAAATGATTGCATCCTGACATGAGAACGAATTACAAATGAAATGAAAGATCAAGCTGTATTAGAGGACTGCCTCTGGGAAATGAAAATCTTTAATTCTCTTTTATTATTGACATTTATTTGGCTGCCATGAATAACAACATAGCAAAGAGATTCAGCTATGCTTGTGCACTGAATAGCTTATCCCACAGCTCAAAACTGCCTTAACATTTATCATGTTTGCTTTTGTAGCTGACACCATTGCATACACTCTCTATCCATCTTGCATTTATCATGCATATAAAGCGCATTCTCTAATTTAAGTTCATTTCATAGCCAACAAACAGCTAAGATTTGCAAGTGTCAGTCCTCAAATAAGCCCCCAGTTGTAAAAATACCAAAGAAGGGATTAATGGATTTGTTAACAACTCCAGTTTGAAGAATAAAGTAAGTACACAGTGAAAATTAAATAAAAGCACAGGAGGGTTACATATAAGATTTAGGTTTACTACCGTTATTACTAGCTCATGTATAAAAACATTTTTATACTGCTATTTTTCAGCCAACTGTATAATACTCAAATGGAGTGCCTCCATATGGGCCATTCACGTAATGCAGTAATTTCCTGGAAGCAACACCTCCACCATTATTCAGTGAGATACACATACCCAACTCTCAATGAATGCTTTCTATTTCCTTAAAACCAGTTTGTAGCTAACAAAATAGGGGAAGAAGCAAAGTATTGGATAAATTATTCTGCTGAGAAAAATCTATATAGCAGTGACATACCTACTTAGTGCCTAGTCCTGCAGCCACAGTCTGAAGCCAATTCTGATTTTGAGGCAAATATCATATGAGCAAGCACCGGTCCCCCAGGTGCAAAGCTTCACTTGATTTCCAAAGGAGGAATTCAGGCCTGACGAATAACTTACCTTGTGAAGGAATGAATGACTAAAATGGCTTGCCACAGCACATGTTTTTAATAGCTCTATTTAGTCTAGAAGCATAGGTGGACAGAATTAAAGAGACTGACAAAAGGTAGGCAATCATGTTTATAAGGCTTAAAACTGTGTCGTACATCATCAATTTAGACAGCACAAACTACTTTTATCCCTGCTAGAACACCTTTTTCCCACGTAGTCCTTTGAGAATAGAAGAGCAGGCGACTGAGAAAAGCTAGAAGTGAGACTTTCTGCTCAAAGCAAAAAAGCCTGGAAATTCACTTAGTACTGGATTTCACTTCCTCCTCTTCACAAATGTTTAAATATACTATACTGTTGCACAGCTGTTCTCAGCAGGCATAGTGTGTTCTTGTTTGCAGCAAAGATGGCTACACAGATAAAATCTAAAGTCATAAAAATCTGAGTAAAACCAACTGGATCAATATTTTAGATCTATATTACAAAAAAAGAACTTAAGAAGTTCAGAACTAAATTTCCTGTGAAATATTAACTTCTCAAGTTCAGAATCTTAAAACAATTAAAAGGATAAACAGATGAGAAACATGGACTAACATCACAAAGCAAACACTCTGACTACCATTTAACAGTTATAATTTGTAAAATAATAACTTGTAATTGATAAACTACAATATTTACTGTGAGCAACAACGGAGATTTGAAAAATATACCTGTAGCCATTACAGTGTCATCTTTCCCCTGAGTAAAGACTACGATTCGTTGCCTTTTAGTGTTCACCTTTGGCAGGGCTTGTGTTTTCCGCGCTATCTCTTTAATGTCTTCAGTCTATTAATAGAGAGAAAGAACATTCTTGTTACTAGCATACTAGAGTGGTGGGAGATTAGAACTTTATTAGCAGATCAAATATTTATTTTCTTATGGCTAGGTATAAAATAGACATTGTTGTCAGTAGAGAAAGATGTTTAAAAGGAGGAATGCTTCATTCTCCTAAGGGTTTATGTAGTACTACGAGACCATTGTTTTTAATCTTGACAATGATAGTTCAGCTATTCCAGTTGCTGCAAAACTGCAAAGCTAACAAAGGAATTACAGAGCATTTCCTAATCAGCAATTAGTGGGTTTCTTAGCTGCTGACTGGATTCTAAATTTACCTATCAAAAATTAAAAATAAAATTGGTAAGAGAATACTTTGGATAAAGTCTGAGCTCGATTTTCATCCAATTTAGACAGGTTTTATAGTACTATAAATGCAGGATTACAAATACCGTTTCTCTAGCTTCCCTACAGCAACTGATCTCAGCAAGTAAACTGACTGTACACTGCAGCACCTTAGAAGGTACACAGCCCAGGTGAATATGCTCTGTGCTCACTAGCTGGTTGCATAATTGAGATTCAAGGAAGCAAAAAAGTGAAAGCTATATTCAGCGAGGCATAGAACACCCCTGATTTTCTCACGTAAGAAAAAGCCGCAAAAATTTCAGGAATCTTTGCTTTAAAGGGACTTTGTCTGTACACCATAGTGCACGTAGCTGAGAACAGAGAAACTGGCATACTGAACCAAACCTCCCATCCACCTAAGGTCTTTGACAGCAACAAGTTTGAAATGTTTAATTTGATGCAAGAAACTCTAACAGCACAATTTGTCATTAGAATATTATCCTTCCTGTTCTCATCGTTGCTCTATGATCTGAAACACAAGGATTTCAATTTCTAATCTACTTACATTTTAAATCTAATCTAAATACAGGTATTTCTGTTATTTGTACAAGCATCAAATCCTTTTATAATGCTATGTGGGAAGCTTTTGTTCTCATATTTATCTCAAGTTACTACGTTCTAAGAATTAACTTTGGTGTATGTAAACCTATTTCTTGCCATCGTTTATTTTTTCTTTTTTTCTTTTAACAGTAGGAAAAGAAAGACTACAATTATTGTCTCTTCTACTTACTATGTCCCACTTTATTCTTATCTGTGTTAAATAACATCTTTTTTTTTTCCCAGTTTGCTCTTGCGTAGAGGCAACTGTAGTGAAACACCAGCAATTTGGTGAGGACTTAGCGTTGGATATATGAAAACATAACAATACTTTCTGCACTGTTTTGTGTCCTGTTCGTTATGAATCCTAATTCATTTTTTAACAATTACATAATGAATGGAGTTAATTTATAAAGCTGTCTAGAGTGGTTTCAAGTAATTTACCAGAGTTGTTACAACTAATTTACATTATTAATAAATTGATTTTTATCTTCCAAAATCAGCAGATAGTGTTATTTTGAAACCCAGGTACAGTATATGCCATTTTGACTGTAGCTGCTGATTTTAACAAGAGATTGATTATTTTTCATCAGCACATCAGCTAAACACTTCAAGAACTATAATCTGCATATCATTCAGTCCTGGTTACTTGTTGATTTTTTTATAATCTTGTTGCTCTCTAAGCACTCCACCTTCGTTATGGACAGAGAATGTGCGTGGCTTATATATTTGTTAGTATCTATTAATGTGAAAATTATCCAGCTCTTTTGCAACGCTCTTAGCCTCCCTTTAATTTCTCCCTCAACTCTGGTCATCAGTGAGCCCACAGATTTATACACATTTGCAAAACATGAAAATAATATCCCCTTACTTATTAGTCTCTTTACTTCTTTTACAAATTCTCTCATACTTTTCATTTTCATACACTATACTCTCATTTGTGTTATTTCTTCCTTCTTCCTGCTTAGACTGTTCATATAAATTTCAGAAGGCAACATCTTCCACCAGAGAAGAAAGGGAAGAACCTTGAAGTCCCTTTGTGTGGACTGAGGACAGGGGCCATCTTACCCCTAATTCTCAAAAGGCAAAGAGTCCCTTAAAGATGCCAGAGGAAAAAAAAATTGAAATGGCTGCTCTTCTGTTTTGAAATGATGTTTTTTAAGAGACTTGTGAATAGCAGATATCAGCTGGTGGTACAAGCTGCTGAATAGTGGATGGATGGAGAATTACAGCCCTTCAGCTTGGTAATACGTAGGCTTCTGAAGGTTCATCTAAATTCTGAATTATTTCAGGACTTGACAATTAAGAGATCCATGAATGAGAAAATGAAATAAAGTGTCATGGAGGTCGAAGGAAACAGGAGAGATGTTTAGTTTTTGCTAAGTAGGAAGTGGCTACTAGTGACTTTCTTAAGCACATTTACAGTGGAGCAAAGCAGGCAAGGAAATCAAAGAGCTTGAAGATATTTCTGCAATGTATTTACATGCACTTTAAATTTTAAAGGGAAAACAAGGAAGTTATAATAGGAGAAAATGGCAGGACCAAGAGATGGTTCCTTTAGTTTAAGGAAGAATGAAGATGAACT
>NW_010107166.1:41107-49572 GCF_000699245.1 Pterocles gutturalis | reverse complement strand
GAAAGAGAGCCCTGGGGAAAAAGATTAGTGAAGAATGATGGTAAAGGATAAAATTAAAGTAGACAGTGAAAGAAAATAAAAAGCACATATGTTTTCAGGAAGGATTAAGGACAGTATTTACGGGAGAAAAGGCAACTTTCTAAAAAGCAGAAATTTCAAAACAGAGTGGTTTGGAGACTTGTGTCTGACAGCGCAGACTTTAAAGGTAACCAAATAGCATCTTCTGAGAGAGTTACCCTGGCCATTTTTTGCCAAAATAATTTTCTACACTAAAATGTTTCAAAGGAAGAAAATAAAATGGAGCTTATACAGTGGAAGAGTTGCAACCTCAGTCTTGAGGAGGCTTTAACTTTTCCACAATGTATCTGCACCTTACCATTATGCTGTATTTTGAAAGTACAACTGTGACATTTTATAGTATGTGAATATCTACAGCTTAAGACTGCAGAGGTACTGTGGCCCTCATTTCATTCTCAGGTAAACATCACGAAATGTCATCTCCTATTTCTGTTCAGAATATACATAATATTTTGAAGTAGCTGAAATGAACAATATTTGTTTTGCAGTGACTCATACTTGCACCATTATAAAGACTTTCTTATACATCCTGTATCTACAGACATGGTTGAATGGTAAGACTGTATTGGCTTGTGGTCCTAAAGCCTCTATAATGCATCCCAAATGCACAGGATACTCACACATATCCAGTTATACACTTGAATCTGATTTAGCAAAGCTGACACACCAGTCTCACAAAAGCATTATTTGCCTTTTGAATGCTGCACCTGAAAAACCTTGCATGTGGCATTCATTCCAGTAAATAAGTAGTAAATAATAAGTAAAGAAAATACATCTGATATCCCAGGATCAGATAGAGGTATGTGAAAAACTGCCTGAAGTTGAAACTGCTACTCAAACCATATCTTCTGATCTTCGCCTCTGAACAGATACACAAAAGCTGGGACTACCATAGCCCCGAACTAAACAGACCTAAATCCACTGGAAACAGTTGGCCTATGCAGTGGACCTCATTAACATGGAAGACCTAAATTTGGTCCAGGGTACCAAAACTCTCTGATTTGGTTCCCCAACCAATACATACCTAGGAGGAGACCTCTGCCTCTAACAGGAAAAATTATTTTGCATGGCAGCTGCTACTAACCCTCTAGATACATACTGTTCTATTCACTTCATTTTACTTCTTGGGCTGACAGACAGAACTGAACCCTAAGTTTTATAGTAAGGTAGGATTATGTTTTCCTAATTCCTACATAAAATAAACAGCATGTTACTATTTTGTAAAAACAAAACCTCATAAACTTTTGTCCTGGCAATTTTGTCACTTGAAACATATTACAAACATCCAGTTAAAATATACTGACAACTATTCTACCACTTCAAGGGGAACCAAGACCAAGAGCTTCCCTGGGATAAAAATTGTTAATATTACAATGTATTCCTGAGAGGACTGCAACGTACAACTAGGATGAAGTGAATTTACTATTTATTTAATCATTTTAAAATGTCATAGTACGTGAAATTCACAAAAAAGAAAACACTGATGCTTGTAGGAAGAGACTGCATCAGAAGTAATGCTTCACTTTTGATTATTACAGGTAAGTGTTGGTCAGGAGATAAAATGAAGGAAATAATGGTCTTCAAATATTGTGATTGATTTTACAAAAATAACCTGTATTTCAGGAAAGTACAATGGAAAACTAGCTCTTGATAAGCTGAAGCACAAAAATTCCTTTGAACATGGTTTTTCTTACAAAGAGAAAACAGAAAACCACATTTGTGTCACAGAAGTGTTTTTTCCTGCCTATGACAAGATTTTATTTCTTCAGAAAAGGTGGATTTTTTTCCTGAAGTTGACTTGATTGTACTTCTTTTTTCAAAAATTGTTTCAGATATACTTAACTCAATCCATGTTTAAAAGATGCATTTAGTCTACATAAACTGTTGAAATACTGGAAGATGGAAAACGAGATGTTTAAGAAAAAAGCAAAAAAAAAAAAAAAGCTAGTCACAACTGCTACTCCATGATAAAAAAATTTCTGATAATTTTTGTTAAAAAGTAAAATTCCAGCCTGCAAGTCAAATTCGGCTACCAGCAACTTTTCATCACTTCTACGAGGAATATCCTCTTGACTTTTGCTCTATTCACTCCAGTCCTTTACTTTACTTTTCCGTGTTTCATCAGTTCTCAGTATAAATTGCAGAATCAGTTTTACAAGCTTTCAAGAGCTGCTGCAAATTTTTATTGTTTTTAATTAAAAGGCTAATTGAAGCTCTTTAAGTTTTTCCTAAGATACTTTGTAAGTAGTGTGCTATTTTTTTTTTTTTCCTCCATGGCAAAATGGGAAAACAAGACTGTGGACACTTATCAAGTTTTATGCATCTCTGTCAGTAAAGTTGACATGTGAGTTGTTGCCAAGCAAGGGGGTAATAAGAGATAAGATCATAATTATTGTGCACTTTACTGATATGCTGTAATCACACGTGGCAGATTTAGGATGTTCAGAAGGAACTGTGCTAGAATCTCTAAGCAAGCAGTAATGGAAAGGTTAATATGACGGTAGTTAGCAGACACCAGCAAAAGCAGTTTGTCACTAGAACTGAATTTAAACCAGGCACATTCAAAGTCTTTAGCTCAAGGGGGCAATAAAAATATAGAATGGGTAGACTTAATACGCTACTTCCTTTCTTTTTCAGTGTCTAGCTACCACAGGGTACCAATAATTTGTTATGCTTCATATTATATTTGGAGGCATCTGTGAAATTCATTCATTTGATAGAATAAACTCGAAGTGTATTTTATGCTAACAACACAGATTATACAAATGAAAATTGACAGCGATAAAAAGTCTTGATTTCTACAAAGCAGCCACATGAATTTGGGAAACATAAAATGAAATGGGACAGCCCACAGTTTGATATCCAAAGCACTGATGGCATTGATGTACCTGCTGGTGTATGGTTCTAAAGAAATCTAAATTGTACAACGAAAGCTGCCAGTCTTTCCCTCTTTTTTAATGTGCAACCATCCACATACAAAAGTGGCATGTTCTTAAAGCAAAGCGGTTTGAATTGCCCGGCTTCTATTATTTATGCAAAATAGGTGTTGAGCAGTCAAACTCCTATCTATTCTTTTACACTGCAAACAAATCAATTAAGGTGGGTCTTATTCTAGTGAAAAAGCAAGTAAAAGGATTGAAGTGTGTTCAGTTCTGCAATTTAGATTTCAGTAAGATCACTTACTATCTGCAAAATTAGCACAACCATTGTCACGTTAATTACAGTACTTAAAACCTGCCTATTTGAATTCAGCATTAGAGACCAATAGCTGATAACTCTCTAGATTAAGTTATCCGAATTTAGCCAATGGGAGATACTATTCAAATAAATACCTCAAGAAGACGAAATGAAAAGCTCTGAAAATAGCTGTAAAACCAACAGTGTTTACCTCAAGGAAGCAGAGGATCATACATTTTTAGAGCTCAGATGGAAAACACCAACTCGAATATATTTTGACACGCAAATTCCACACTACTGCTTCGAAAAGAAGCTGTTTGTAGAGGCATGGTTTACGTTAATCAGTACCTAACAATTTTATACACAACCTTTCTAAAATTCATTTGCATAATGCTAATCTGCATATGGCAGGGGTTTAAATTCTTTAAGCGGTGTTATATTTCACCATTTAGTCCTGCTTCACCATTGCTTTAGCAGCGAATCCTTGCGGAGTGTAATGCAGCTAATGAGGCAGCTTTTTAACTGAGCAAACTGACAGGTCCCATATCTGCAGAGGCAGCTTGAAACCGTGCCCAACCTCTCGGCTTCCCAAGAGGCTTTTCAAAATTCAATAAATAACATCTGTAGGCGATGTTGGGTGCAGACCTAGCAGAGTGCGTCATAACACTGAGCTGGCAGAACAAAGAAACCATGACGACTGCCAAGTTTCCATGGCAACCGCTGCGAGGCTTGGAGAGTATAATAGCACATCAATCATTGTCCAAAAGAACTTCATTATCAGCAAGAAAAAAAACCTTTAGGATCTGTTTAGTGTGAAATTGTGGGTTAACTCACCTCAAAGCCTTGCTCTCTAGCAAAAGTGGCAGCTTCCTGAAATAATAAAAAAGGAACAGTTAATTATGAAGTGCTAGATAATGAAGAAATAACACATTCTGAAACTCATTCAGCCAGTTTTCCATTATTATCTCAATATGCCCATATACAGTTGTTCAATTCTGATAGCCGCACCAAAAGCTTCCCCCTCCTTCCCTCAAGCCCAACAACAATACAATGTCAACACACTTCACAAGTTCAAATAAAGATGGTACAACATGTTTTTTCCAGGCAAGGAAAGTTACTTTTGGAGACAGGACTTCAACTAGGAAACCACTAGGTTCAAATCCAGACAAACATCCTCCAGACATATTTTTAATTGTAATTGTATCATATCTCTATTTATGTATGGCACTTTATGGTACACAAGCCACTTAAAAAAATAATTTGTCATCTATGCTGCATTAAAAAAATAGGATCACAAAATGTGCTCAAACCCTCGTGGTGGAATCAGATGGACATTTTAAAATACTCTGATGTCTTAATCACTGCTTTAGGCAATTTAACTATGTTATTTTCCTGAAAGAACAGAGAAAACATCAAGGTATCAGAATGTCCTCATTTCTTATTTATATTAATTGAAGGAATTAAAATCTGTTTTGAAATAAAATCAAGGAGATAGAAGACAACAGCAATATTTTTCCCTTACTCACTTTCTACCTCAACATTGCAAATATTGCAGCAAACCACCAAAATATATTTTAACTTGTATTCTTCCAGATTATATTTGCCAAGTGATATTAACAGAGAGATAAACCTTGAGCCAAAATGATCAGTTGATCCAACCAAACAAAACTAACTACCATACTAAACCACTTAAGTCCAGTGTCCCTATGACAGCTTTTAGTGCTGCAGAAAATATATACCTGTGGACCCATATGATCTGCCAATTTGGGGGCAATATAAGAATTTGAAGTAGGTACAATTGATTATTACAACAGTAAGTTGAGGTTAATAAGACGTGATAAGCTGAAAAGCACAACTCCTCAGGCTGCTTCACTGCAGAAACATAAGGCTGACCGGGTTAGCCTTAGCTGATGTTGACAGAAAAACTGAATCATGGTCCTGACAATTGGGTGCAGGCAAGGTTAGCCACTTTGACAATTTACTTACAATTGAATTCCTTCTTGTACATCACACAGTCAATGACATTTGCTAGCCTGGCTGTCAAGGAGGAGTGTAGGGTTCAAAGATACCATGCAGTGTTTTCCTAAACCAGCATGTGATTAACAAAGCCTATGCTTGTATGAAAAAAGGAGCCTGCAAGTTTCCACTCCAAAGTGATGCACTTACAGTGAACTGCAACACAATCAAGAAAGCCTCAAATGGGACCGGGACACAGAAAAAAAACCCAAAAATAAGAGAAATAAGGGAGTGATAAGGGGGCAGACAATAAGAAAATGGAGCAAAAATTACATACGGTAGCCAAATGACTTCTTTAACCTCAGGTTTTTGGTCGTGGAATTGAACTTGGAAGTTACACTGATCTGTCCTAAGGGGATTTCTTTAATGTCCCAATACAGCAGGACATTAACATCTGTGTTAAACTATTGTTTGGCCAGGAAACTGGACACCAGTACATTCTTACATCTGTGAAATAAAAACTAGTCCAGCTAAGTAGTGTTTCCGTATGTGGGAGACTTTGAGAGAATTCATCTTAATTTTCTGTACTGGGGCACCCGTGCATAACACATGTGGTTTGAAAGACCTGGCCCTTCCACAAGAAAGGACCAATGATTGCACATTTGTTAAAAAGTATCTCCTCTACCAATTTTTCCTGTTACAGTGTCATGTTTTAGCCTGGTCTGCCGCCCACTACGTGAATAATGGTAGCTAGCACACAATCATAGATTTTCCTCCAGTTGACCTCTAATCTAAGGGTGTCTGAATATGCCAAAGAACAACAGCAATCTTAATTTTCTCCCATCAACTGAGCCTCAGAATAACTCCTGAACAGCTTCTTTCAGCAAGGACTATGCCTACAGCCCCCTAAGAATCAGCCCCTATCAGAATAACATCCCTTTAAGAATTAAGGCCCTTCCAGTAAAAAAAAAATATATATATAATAAAGCTTAAAACACACTTTCGGAGACTACAGTTTGGTGTCTGCAAAATGGTGAGAAACGTGAGGCAGTCCCTGAATGCCAGGGACAGTTCAAAGTAAATTAACCAGATGAAAGTGATGAGAACCTTTTAGTATCTATTCACAATAACAGTGAGAACAGGAAACAAGCAGACCCCATCTGTGCAGCCCTAGGGCACCTCATACTGAGCTTCACTACTCTAATAAAGTAGTCAGGTTAAAATCTAAGTGGCTGTAACATGTGGAGACTGCTAGGGTTACAACGGCCAGCCAGGGTGTTCCCTGATGCAGGTGATAATCAGTATGATAATCACTATATTTACAGGCTTTCCATTTTATATCTGACATTGGAAATCATGAAGAAGGAGGGATTAAGGAAATAAACAACCTACACAGAAGCTTTACCGCTGCTCCCCGGAGAATGCAGCATTTTCATTCATGCATGACAGGCAACAACAGCAAAGCAAAACAGCGACAGAAGAGAATTTTCTTAGGAGGCTTCATTTCACATCAGGAGTTCTTTCAGTTTTGCTAAACTTTAGACATTATTAACTCACTCCTCCAACTCAGCATTTTCAGGGCTATTTTCCATTATTGTCTACAACATTTCATAAAACCCTCTCGCCCACCTTTTTACTCTTTCATACTAAATATATTAAAACCTTACAGTCCTTTTTCTATATTAATTTATTTATATAGAATTTATTTCCATACCATCTAAAGTAGAAATAGGATTTGTTACTAGTTATGAAACATTACTTGGCTCATGCAGTTTGGGTGAAAAAAAAATCCCAAGTACAGTCAGGTTGAAAAACACTGTGTGCAGCTTACTTAATGGGAGTAACACAATGTCACCAAAGTTAACACACACCCTCTCTTTGCACAATAGTGAGCAGTTTACACAGGAAAGCAAGATAAATTAAAGAGATAACAATAAAAAAGACAGCTTCCCTTAGTACTGGCCTTGCTGGTATGTTAGAACTCGCTTGCTAGCTGAAAACCATTTCCATTCTTGCATGTATTTTATTGCTGTTGGAGTCTCAGCATTTAGTAAATGGCGCTGTCTATGATCTAAACTGGGGCTAATTGTAACAGGACTTGTTAAAATTCTCAGCCCTTTTATCACCCGAAATACAAACGATTTGTTTATAAGTAAACACAAACATACCCTCCAAACACAGAATTCATTAGCATCCGCATTCCTAGGAGTATTTGTTAGCCTCCTGTGTTAGAAGAATTTCACGATTGTAGAGTTAAGACAGCACAACTTCAATAATGGTACGTTTGGTTTGCCATAATACACAGAAGGCACACTATATATTAAATATTCTTGACACATCCAAATATTTTTTTGTTGGTACCAAGGTTTTCTGATGACTTGATCAAAATATAGCCAAAATGGTAACAAATTGCATGTTCAGTTAAAATTAACTCATGCAGGCCCACAGAAACCTCATGCAGTTGCATTGAACAGCATTTAAAACCACGTATTGCCGAAATTAGCTGACAAAGACTGTTTCAAAAGCACCACCAACAGTACTATCTACAATATACATTTTAACCTTTATACGAAGAAAAGGGGCACTGTAAACTAAATCTGCATTTCATTGCTGAAATCAACATTATCCCATAAAGAAATGATAAAACAGCAGGACAGCAATGATACCCTTGTACACTGAATGCATTTTCCATAATTACATAAGAAAGCAAATGCAGGGGACACTGAAGCTAATCCCTCCCCTGCCATCCTTCTTGGTAGAGGAAACATCTCACAGAATAACCTAAACTCACATATTACAGTATTGCCCTGTGTAGCTCTCTGTAATTCTCTATTTGTCCTAAGAAAAAAAACCAAAAAACAAAACAACAACAACAAAAAAACCCACCCCGAAACAAACCAAAACCCCCTTGGATTTTATGTATTTTTTTTTTTTTTTAATTGGGAGATTATTGACAGGCTTTGAGGGAGTTTTCATTGCAATAACTAACTTCCCGACCTACCCAAAATAAGCCCAAAACAAGCCCTATTCACATTTTCAGGGATAACATCCTCTCCCTCTGTGTAACAAATCTGTGACTCAGTGGGTTCAGCCCAGCACACATACACACACAGCCTGTGAACTGCAAAGAAAGATCCTTGCAGTACAGTGCAGTGCAGAGTGCATAACAACAAAAAGAAATAAAAAAGCAAACTTCAGTGGACTCATTCAATGAGAAACAGTCAATGACTATGTGGACCATCCACTTAGTGCCT
>NW_010107166.1:39764-41092 GCF_000699245.1 Pterocles gutturalis | reverse complement strand
GCTGGCACCACCCATGTTTGATTATATCTTGAATAGTACTTCCACCACTGTACCTTACAAGGCTTTTTTTAACTGCTAAAATCTTCTAAAAAGCAATCTTAAACATTTCCTTCCTTTCAATCATTTCAGAGGTATGAATTGTTAGTTATCTTCCATTTACATTGTTTCCTTGAACACATTAAAGGCTATGATTATCTATCTCGCTCAGATAATTCCCTTCTTTTTCAGTATAATCATTTAGTACTATCAATCCCACTCATGAGTTCATCTCCAATCCTGGTACAACTTCATGTTCTTTGTATCCTCTCTTGCTTTTCTACAGATTGCCTTATTTGTGGCAACAAAGTGTTAGTTTCACAAATCTTCTCTAACATTAAAACCCTGTTATCTAAATGAAGTGGGTGACAACAAAGTAAAATAATCAAATGGGGATACAGGAAAGACTTTCATGCAAGTGATGCATACTGGTATCTAGAATTTAATTCTGTAGAAGGTTGACTCAAATAATCAAAGCTGTTTTATACTGACAAACTCCATTCTTAGAGATAGATGCTAAAGATATGTATTTCTGAAGCAGACCTTTTTATTCATGATTCCTTAAGGCACCACATGCTTGTAAAACTTTTTAAAAGAAAACAAAAAACCCCAACAACCAAACAACAATGTATGTATTATTTGTCTCACTGCACTATAGAAACATGAAAGTCTTCTGCTTTATTATAATTTAACTACTAATACTTATAGTTCAGCTTTCCTTACGTAGGCACATATGTCCTTCCTATCTGCCTGTCCCTTCTGCCATCTTTCCCTGTCCCTAACAAAGAGCTGCCTTATAAAAATCTGAGCTTTCAGAGCTAAACCCTTAGTCTTATATACTCCACAGGTACTGAGAACCTCTGATTTCAGCAGTATCTGTTGTGCCCAGTAATTCTGAATATGGGCCAATAATTTCTTTTTCTTTTGTTAAAATCTCCCTCCTTTTTTCTGTCAGAAGATAAGTCATGAAGAATACTACTGTCAAGATCACCATGTGCCCTATTTTTCGTTTTTCCTTCATAAAACACTTGTCACAGTGCAGGAGCTAAACTAGTTTTTAAGGAGGCAGACTAGCAAGCTGTGCCATGCCACGTTTTCCATTCTTTCAGCTCCTGGCCAGTTTGCACTGAATATGACTCTGGAAATGTGGCTTAAGAAACAGACAGGACAATGGATTTTCAGTTGCTGCCTTTGAATTATAACAAAGATATCATACATATACCCACTAACTTCATGACACAGTTGGTGAGGTGTTCTTATATCAAATCCAGGTATTTGATGCATCCCATAAA
>NW_010107166.1:0-39733 GCF_000699245.1 Pterocles gutturalis | reverse complement strand
CTCTTTCCTGTGTATGCTCTACAAAGCCAAACTAGGTTATTCCTGATCTTATTGTCCGCCCCAATTTTAAACAAGAAAATAATAGAGGCATACACACACACACACACACACATATAATAGCAGATCCAGTTCCTAACATGATGAATTAACAGCCTGTAAGATCTACAATTACTTTCATGCTATTCAAATAGGGATTATGTCAAATCTGTGGTAATGATAATCATGACCTACCCAAGGAATCAGAGGTAGATACTATTGAAGACTATCTGAGGATCCGTGGAAAACATGATTTCAATAAATGGCTACTATCATTCTGTTAGTGAAAATTAATGGATGGGAAGCCTACGGGACATAGTATCAGCTGGATCACTAACCTTTAGTGCCAACAGTACATTTTTTGTGGGTAGATGTAAGATATAAAAGTTTCTCTTCAGCACTAAATAGTTATCAACAGTTACTCAAAACACTGTAGATGGTCCTATCCAGACCTTTATGTCACTGTAGTCTGATTTAGACAGGCATTACTTTAAGGTCAATTATTACTACATTTTACCATGTAAAAGCAATACCATCTTATAGGCCTTTATTAAAAAACGGCCATTTATAAAGGTATTCAGGGCTCAGGAGGCAAATGTGACTTTATCCTCTTTCTTTTTCTTTTTTTTCCCCCAGAGAAAGTCGCTTTAATATGGGTCATATGAGAGTTTGAGAAACAGAAGTCAAAAGAACCATCCAGCATATCTTCTGAAACTAATGTCTATCAAGTGAAATTCTGCTACACCTGACAAAGTTTGATCTATACTTGGGGATGTGTCACATGGATGTAATGCTTCAGTATTATTTTCGTTTGACAACCATACAGGACTAATCCTTGATTTGGTCAGTAGTGTACACTTGCTCATGTTTCAGAGAAGATCACTAAAATCTGGTCACAGAATGGACAGACCCCGCACCCAGCTTGAGAACAAACCCAGAGAATCAGCAGTATCTGAGCAAGTACCTACCCCTCACTGGTTATTACTGAAGAAAGCACAGCTGGCATCAATTGGATGGGCAGATTATAATAAAGGAACACTGAGGTGTTTTCTTCCCTCTTTACTTTTCCCATGAGCAGTGCCAGACCACAAAATTGCTTTTCTTCATAAAGGATAGCAAGAGTTCATCCTAAAATATTATTTCAGCTTGCTCCAATAGTACTAAAGATACTGGTAAATATGTCTATACTGCCTTCACCCAGTAGGTGAAAACATAAAATAATCAGTTCAAGTGAACCATCAGAACAAGTATAAATACCATACAGGGTTAAACCTGTAATGTTCAGAGGGGGTTCAAGCAGAGTACCAGAGGGTTTTGTCTGCCTCGTGTGAAAAGAATTGAGAAAGAAAATATTTCCTGTGCTGCTTGGGTTCACCCTGGAGTGTCTGAATTATGTACAATGCATTAATATTAAAATTATTTGCTAAGCCACTATCCATCATATATGAGAACCCAAGACAGTCTGGGCAAGTTCCCGCTGACTCGAAAAGGGGAAACACAATCCCCATTTTTAAAAAAGGAAATAAGGAAGACCCAGGAAACTACAGACCAGTCAGTCTCGCCTCTGGCAAGATCATGGAGCAGATCCTCCAGATCCTCCTAGAATCTATGCTAAGGCACATGGAAAACAAGCAGGTGATTTCTGACAGCCAAAATGGCTTCACTAAGGGCAAATCGTGCCTGACAAATCTGAACGCCTTCTATGATGGGGTCACAGTGTTGGTGGATAAGGGCTGAGCAACTGATGACATCCACCTGGACTTGTGCAAAGCCTTTGACACTGTCCCACATGACATCCTGTCTCTAAAGTGGAGAGACACGGATTTGACGGATCGACCACAT
Source organism: Pterocles gutturalis (assembly GCF_000699245.1). Classification (NCBI taxonomy): domain Eukaryota; kingdom Metazoa; phylum Chordata; class Aves; order Pterocliformes; family Pteroclidae; genus Pterocles; species Pterocles gutturalis. Next base: position 37,855 of record NW_010107166.1, on the reverse strand, counting down.
GGTGGATAAAGAATTGGCTGGATGGTCACACTCAAAGAGTTGTGGTCAATGGCTCAATGTCCAAGTGGAGAACAGTGACTAGTGGCATTCCTCAGGGGTCAGTACAGGGATTGGTGTTGTTTAACATCTTTGTCGGAGACATGGACAGTGGGATGGAGTGCACCCTCAGCAAGTTTGCCGATGACACCAAGCTGTGTGGTGTGGTGGACACGCTGGAGGGAAGGGATGCCATCCAGAGGGACCCCGTCAGGCTTGAGAGGTGGGCCAATGCAAACCTCATGAAATTTAACAAGGCCAAGTGCAAGGTCCTGCACCTGGGTTGGGGCAATCCCAAACACGAATACAAGTTGAGCAGAGAAGAGTTTGAGAGCAGCCCTGAAGAGAAGGACTTGGGGGTGCTGGTAGATGAGAAGGCCAACATGAGCTGGCAATGTGCGCTTGCAGCCCAGAAAGCCAGCTGTGTCCTGGGCTGCATCAGAAGTGGTGTGAACAGAAGGTCAAGGGAGGTGATTCTTCCCCTCTACTCCACTCTTGTGAGACCCCACCTGGAGTACTGCATCGAGCCAGGTTGGATGAGGCTCTGAGCAACCTGGCCTAGTGGAAGGTGTCCCTGCTCATGGCAGGGGGTTGGAACTAGATGATCTTTAAGGTTCCTTCCAACCCTAAACATTCTATGATTCTATGATTTATTCCTGTATTCAGGTTATTACCAGAACTGTAGTTCCTGTTAGAATCTTCTACTGAAAAAAATCACCCTGAGTCAGAGCTTAATGCCATCACAGGGTCTGCAACAGCTGCAGCAGTGATATGCCTCTAAGCCATTTTGAAATTTTATGATGGACAAAGTGCTGTTACTAATATCACGACCTTACATCCTTACCTGACGAACTAAATTACCTATGACTCTTTATGTGTCTTTCTCCTCGCATATTATAAACATTAAATTAGTGAACTATACTCTCCTTACACCACTTCTCTATACAAATGTATCTGTCTCTATCTTCAGAATAGATGTGTCACGATCAGAAAAGAGGGAGAAGAAAAAGAAGACCCCTTCCTTAACCATCACTGAATCAGGAGAACACAATAAAAATGAAAAAAAAAATCTTAAAATTAATTTAATAGCTAAAAAATAAGGGGTTTATATGCATATAAAAATAAAAGATACATGGGGCCTTCTGAAGTCGTTAATACTGCTCATTGGATGCTCTCAGCGTTAACTTTCTGGCTGAAAGATGACAAACAGAAATAGAAGACTGCATCACTTTCAGCAAGGCCTTCTGTGATTGCAGCCACTCAGACTAGCCTGAAATCACTGACAAGATATTCTCATCTAGCAATTTCAGATGAAGAGAATAATCAGATACTGTGCTAAAAGTGCTGGGAGCCAGCAGGACTCGTCTCTAGTCCAGCTAAAAGGTTAACACATTTTTAGCAGTGAAATGGAGTTGTTTTATATTTTTTTTGGTATGATGTCATGCACGGCCATTTAGAATTATAACTAAGGCTATGATATTGGGAACCATGTAAACAGCAATCACCATGTAACTCTCTTCATGTGCTAGGCTTGCACTGCTTGTTAACTCCAGCAAGAAAATAAAATTGCTCACTGCAACCTCCAGCAATAACACTTAACTTTCAAACTGATCTTAACATTACACATTTTACTCTTTCAATGAAGTCTGAACCCAGTTGACTTAAAGATTCTTATTGGAGTTTGTTGTGCTATTTAACGCTAATTTGATGATGCATTTATCAAGACATCATGATGCATTATTCAAGACATGAATGTTCAAGATACATTTATTTTTTTTTCTGTATTGTCAGGTTTAGCTACCGCAGCTACTTTATGGAAGGAAAAACCTAGTTCTCAGTCTGCACTAGTGGCTCTCCCTTACAACACGGTCATTGCATGGAAAAACAAAATTTCAATCAGACCACAGTTAGGTCACTGTGGTCCTGAGTGAAGAACATGTGCTCTAATTACAGATGTGACTAAGGCACTATTTGTCATCTTGGACAAGTTGGCAGTTTCTAGCACCATTTTTTTAGATCTACAAAGGTTAGAATTCACCTACTTCTGACCAGTAAGTGTTTGAAGATGAGTAGTTTTTTTGTATGTTTGCTCCTTTTCTAAGAGAAGCCTGTTAGGATAAAGAAGAAACAGATGAAGAAACCTAGCAACTAACCACAGCCAGGGGGCAGGTAAGGATAGTCAGGGACTACAAATGAATCAGAATAAGCTGCTCTGACAAACAAGCAGTATCTCTCAAAGAAGGAAAAATGCTCCATCCAGCTTCTGCTGGCCAAAGGACTGCTAGCATCAGTAGAGCACACCAAAGATGAAGAAAACATGGAAGTCCATTAATGTCTTGACCACTGAACTTCACCTAACTATTTCACGTGGGTTATAATATGCTTGGCAGCAGCTATTCAAATTATGTATAACCAATTGCTTCATGCATTCAAATCACTCTCATTTCATTAGAATTGCTTCTTCCTTTAAAAATTGGCTTAGGTAAAAAGACTCATGACTATCTTACTGGCTGGTTTTGCTACTATACTTTCAAACATTAAAGTGAAATTTTTTCAATAAGTGGAGTTCAGAATTCCTGTGACAGAAAGCAAACTACAAGCTTTCTTAGCATTCCTTTCTACTTTTAAAACACCACACTTTCATTAAAAAAAGGAAAACTATGAAGAGTAAGATGCAAAAAAGAATATAAAATAATGTATGAGTATGTATGAATTCCTACAGAATAAAATTAAAAATTATTTAATTATGGAAAATTACATTCCTGCATCAAAGGTCAGTAATTTTTCACCTAATACATCACAGCATAACTGTCACACCATCTTATTTGTTAAAAGCACATAGTTTAGCAATGAATTATTACATGGATAACTGTATGCAACCCCCTTTCTTTTAATGTGATCATTTGCTCTAAGATGCACTGGATACGTGGCAGCAATACTGATAAGAAACTGCATTCATAGTGGTTTTGTCTGTCACACATTTGCATTCCCTTTTAAATCAACTTTACGTACACATATATGCACTCACATGTGACTGTCCCAAATGTGTATATAGCTCATGACAAAACAAAGGTGATCTCCCTCTCCGAAACCTCTGTTTCAGTCTTCTCCTACATGTACCCATTCTCCAAACCGTTCCCGGCTAAACCAACAGTTTTCACAAGCACTTTTATTCACTAGATCTCTTAACTATAGGGAAAAAAACCCCACCTGCCTGTAATGGAATCACAGCCACTAAAATACCACAACTTACTGGCACTTTTAAGTTTTCTGAGCATGTGAAGGTTATGAAGACCTGCAGCTATAGTTTGAGATATACTGGTTACATCACCTTTCATGGTAAATAGTACTGATAAATTTTTTAGTTACTATGAAGTAATTTTACCTTGTTAATGTAGTTGCAATTAAATATTATCTATTTTCTCTTAAAAATACCATTTGACACATTCACCATCTATACTACATTAAAGTGCATATGTATTTTTCTTACAGTGTCATGACTGAGTTTGTTGCACAATTTGCTATGTACTATTGTTCTGCAGTTCATAAATTCATACAGTTAACTTTTAAAGCCAAGTTGAAAAGTAAAATTTGGACTCAGTTCACACAGAAGAGAAATGTAAGATTTGGTCTACATTTGAATAAGAGAAAACTTTGAGTTTCAACTGTGCTCTTTTTACAAAGGCAGCTCTCTAAATCTCTGCTAAGCAAGGACACTCTCCTAGTGGCACCAGTTGTATATTCTAAAGGATCACAAAAACGTATCATAGTTTTCAAGCAATAATATTTTATAATTTTTTTATGTAAGCATACAAAACACTTACCATCTCTGATTCTAGCACATGCACATTCTCCACATACTCCCAGACTCAACATCTTTTAATCCTCAGCTATACTTCAGAACAGTTACCACTTTAACCTCTACTTCTATGTCTTTGAAATGATACATTTATTTTAGGATTTGTCTCACAACTATTTTTTAATTACTGAGATAACAGGTTGACATTATATTTTAATAAGCGTGTATGTATTTGTTAACTGTTACTATATGTTTGGTAGATGTTAACATACTGCAAATGAACATGAAATTGCACCTGATACATTTCCTATTTTATTACGTGCCAAATGTAAGACTGCAAATTACTCTGAAGCTGAAATTAGTAGTCGTAGTAACAGTAGTAGTAATTCACTTTTGGACAGGTTATTTTTAACTAAGTACTTGCTCAAGCCCTTCACTACAGATTTCCCACACCTCCTGAGCGCTTAGAATTGTAAATAATATTTTTTTTCTCTGCCTGTAACATTTTATTTGTATTTAAATATAACAGAAGCTATTTCAATCTATTTAGTTAGCCTCACACTTTCCAACACAAAAAAATTCCTGTGATTTCTTCCAAGACGCCGTGTCTCTTCCATTTTATGCCAAATTTGAAAAGAGCTGTAGGGTCAAAGCAGTGCTGTTCTTTTGTTCAGACTGTATTCCGATTTGGGCTCTTGACAACTTACTTCTTTCTGTTACATTAGTAATAAATTTTTTGGCCAAATACCAGACAACAAATGAATGGGAACATTCTAAAGCAGCAGTGCTACGCTTTCAGAGCAAAAGCAGTGGCAATAACAGCACACCAGATGCTGCATTGGAAGCTTTTTTAAAAGACAGCTATTTTGGGATTTAGGGAAATGAAGAACAAAAAAATAGGCTAGGACCTCTGAAATGTGGCACAAATTTGTAGAATCTCCTTGGTTTGAGGTTAGTTTTTCCTAAAAGAGCTAGGAGGAATGCAGTGCTCATACAATACAGTAAAATCTAATTACGCTATAAACAGCAAGCTAGAACAGATACTCAGCACTAGCAGACATGTATACACCTTCCTAATTCCTTGTCTTTTGTCAGATTTTTATATCATACACTCTCCTCTTTCAGTCAAGTTAATCAATTCTTCCAAGTTATGCTTCAAAAAGTCACATCCGACATCTTCCATGCCATGTTTTGAAAATCACCATGCTCTGAAAGGCATTTTGATCTTAGCTTTAAACCACGAAACAAACAGTTTATTTGGAGTCTAGCTGGCTTACATGGCAGGCAGTGAACAGTGTGCAGAGGATACTGTGCTAGAAGTGTCACTTTTTAAAAATAATATTGAAACAGTTCTTTACAAACATGGCACATGTCCAAAGCACACATGGAACATTAAATATAACCATAAAATTTTATGCACCACTTTTGACCAAGGTCTTGAGCTCTAATTTATATTTTCTCTGTTCTGCTCAAAGACTAGCTGCATTTGATAAAGCTACTTCATAAGAAGTCTGTTCTCCTAACATTTACACATCACACATCTGGACTTGGAAAGGGATTCTGAGTAAAAGAGCCAACTAATGCAGATCTTGTTTACATTATGTGCAATTATTCTTGTGTCATGAATCTCCCCGGGATATTGGAATATTCTGAAGACACCCAAAGAAAATGTACTTCAAATAAGAGTGCAAAAGCCTGGGTGTTTCTGTCCCTATCAATGAGCTCAGTACTTATGATCGTGTAAGAAAATTAATAGTATTTGTATTTTGTAGTAACATTCATTTCATTTTTATTAATTATTTGTATGTAATTAGAACTGCCCTCAGCATCTGAAGATTTCTGTTTGGAGTGCTTTTCTCTCACAACTCACTCACTGCAGCCAAGGGAACTAAGTGATGGCAGTTGCAACACTCAATTCAGTCACATAAACATATCGTCCTTGCCAGATTCCCCTGCGGTGTTCCCATTTCATGAAATAAGTCTCTAGCATTTAATAATGTACTGTACCAGCAAGTTTCTTTTCATGTGACAAAAAATCAGGTCCTCTCCTCTTGGCAGCAGAACAGCATGTGTGTGAGCATCACACACATGGAATCCACCCCAGACCACGTTGCTGCACCAGCAACAGGATAGAGAAGAAACACAATACTCAAATAGCTGCAGAACAAGAATTGCATGTCAGATCTCAGCAGGAGAAAGACAGCCTTTATCCAGAAATTGAGGCAGATTTATTCCTAAGTCTGTTGCAGTGACAACAAATGCACATGTACATTATACCTTCAACCATATACAAGATGCACGTGCTTCCTTATTGAGTGTATTTCCCAGTAATGGTAAAAACCACTCTGGCCAGACTATTCCTGTAGGTGTAAATTGAGTTATACTTTTTAACATCACAGCTGGAATAAACACTTTTGACTACGAAAGCAGTATATAGTAAAAGTGAAGAGACAGAGAGAGAGTGACCTAATCTATCACACAGGCAATCAGCCGCAGAGAGGAGGGGCTTTCTGGTCAAAATTTCCCAGCCTACCTGCGCATCAGTGTGACACTGGGTGGTCACACTCCATTGACTTGCTGGAGCTGTTGAAGGCTGTCTGGTTGTCCTGGGTTAAGCTGAGACAGAGTTAACTTTCTTCACAATAGCTAGCACGAGGCTGTTGTGTTTTGGATTTGTGCTCAGAAGAAAGCTGATAAGAAGTGATGTTCACCCGCTGCCAAGGTCCGCAGACCGGAGAAGCTGGGAGGGAGCACAGCCCCAGTTACTAGCCCAGGATTTGATCTTAGGTTCAGGATTGAGACCCAGAGTGGCCAATAATCTATTCCATAACATAAGAAACCTCTGGAAGATCGGCCCTTTTGGTTCCGGATCTCTTTTGCTCCGGGTCATCTCGCTCCAGGTGGTCGCTCTCCCAAGGCCTTCCCCCCACACACCCTGGTCAGCTCTCGGTCTGCGACGCTCGGACTGTCATCTCCGTTCTGTGAGCTTCGGGACTCTCCCTGCTCCGGGATCGTTAGCCGGGAACAGTCTGAGCCTTGGTCATGTGGTGGGGGGGAGGGGAGGGGGGCAGGATCACTGTGTATCACTCATTTGTATATTTGTATATAGTATTATTTTCAATATTATTTTAGTTTAGTTATTAAATCGTCCTTATCTCAACCCACGAGTCCTTTTTTCCCTTTACCCCTTTAATTCTCTCCCCTATCCTCAGATGGGGGGGGAAATTGCGTGAGCGGGTGTGTGATTTGGCCCCCAGCCAAGGGCTAACCCATCACACTGGTAAATTATATAGAGACTAGTACCTGCAGGTCTGTGCAAAGGTCAGAGACAATGTGAGTGTTTGGGTATGTTTATATCAGGCAGTGGAGAATCACAGAGATCTCAGAACTAGCTGAGCTGGGAATTCATGCAGACTCACACAGCTTAAGGTACTCTTGAAGCATAGCACTCAGACTAGCAAATGGAATAATCTAGTTTTGCAGGTCACCTGTCCAGGGTCAGTTCAAACGTTGATCAGATTTAAAGAGTCTAAATGGTGGCACTGCTACATAAAGCTGGAATCTGAACCACCCAGTCTCCACCTCCAGTTCAAGGACTTAGGGAGGTTGGATCAAACTTCCCAGCTAAAGTAATTTCCTAACTCTTCCCTAGAACTCATGCAGACAAACTTAACACCTAACAGCACCGTGTCCACCTCCCAACCCACCAAACTGAGATTCCTTTTTTGTGGGAAGAATTCTGACATTGCACAGTGCGAGGAAGAGGAGATCAACCACTACATTATTGTGGATCAATTTTACTTTTGCATCTTCACGTGGACTTGTTAATGGCTGGCTTCACGTGTTGACATGCTTGTTCAATAATTCATGTGCCCTGCTCCTCTTTAGTCAAACACATTTTCAAAGTTAAACAGGAATGAACCACTCCTGTTCCAGCTTAAGACTATCCGCAAATGGACACAATACAAATCTGAATTAAAGCTGTTGTGCTTAAAATAATGTGCTATCTCAGCTGAGATTCATTTTCCTGTGTAGACAAGTCTCTATTAAAGGTGAATGACTGAAATGGTGGATTAAGTCTGCAGTCCTGCAAACTGCTTTTCTTCAAATATCCATATTCATGATTGTTATATGTATTCAGGTCATCTTTCACTGTCTACATGTGAGAAAACATAACTCAGCTTTAAGAAGAAGTCTAGATCTGTGGTAAGAGTTTTCACCTTTCACTGGCCCACTGTCACAAGTCACATTGGGGTAGCTTGCCACTGCCCTAGTGGTTAATGCTGATTTGGGAAATCTAGTAGTTGGCTTCTCAATTCTATTGGTGTTAGTGAGCTGCATCCCAAGGTATACAAGGTCACTACCTAAATTCTTAAATTTGCCATTTCTAAAGTAGAAGAAGCAGGGAAAAAACCCACCACTTTTTGTGATATTATACAACATTAACAAGCTGTAGATAGACAAAAGATGGCTTTGTGCTTATGAGATCACACTTAAAATTACAGAAAATATCTTCCTGAACACCACACATTATTTTCCTGTGTATAATACCAATATTCCATAGAACACTAAAGGTTAAGTATATACTAGTGGAGTCTCTGCTGGTAGGAGCCCAGTGAAGCTTTTCTTTCAGTTTTGTAGCAAAGGATACTAGGGGTGCTAGCAACTTGAGATCCACTTGTATCAATTGCTTTTCACCAGAAAATGTTCTGTAAAACAATGTGTTACTGTTTGTTTAGAGAAGTGTGTGACACTCTCAACTTCTACTTTCAGTACCTGTGCAGAAAATAATCACAGTTCAGGTGGCATACAGGTATTTTGTATTTCAGAACTAGCAAAGAAATCTGGTGACATAGTCATTACTATTGTAACTATACTTTTTTAGTGAAGTAAATAGGTACATAAAACATGTATAAGTTGTCACTACATAAGTTACTGCTGCCCTGGAGCTGCAATAATTTGCTTCCTTTAAAATCATTAAATCTAGCCATAAATACTTGGTATCTAGCAATGTCCTATTATTTCAACAAAATGACAAGGCTCCTCTTCCATAATACAGTGCAAACACATGAGTAGATTGATTTATCAAGAAAGGAACTTTCTGGAGAAGTAATTTATTGGCCTGTAAGTAGCAAAGTATGAGCTTCTGGCAGGCCTGAGGAAAACCACTCCCAGGCCCTGATGCACTAAGGCAAGGTTGAGCATTGTGGCTAAGGAAATTTCTCCATCTTTGGGAAATATAGAGCCATTTTCAGGCAGAAAGCTCCATCTGGTCTTCTCAAGTCTTCCTCGTATACTTTATCTCCTCCTCTCCTCAAATAACCAACCAATGGCTGAGATGTGGAATTAGAAAAGAACAGGCTGGACCCTGCCTCCTTTAGCAAACAGCAGCAATGTGCAGAAAGACGTTTTGGTTTCCTTTTACGCTCTGCTCTTCATCATAAAGAATGTTTGGCATGAGGAGATCCTCCTTTTGTCCCAGCTGAGCAACACAACACAAGTGTTAGGTCTTTCATACCCAAACTTGTTTTGGAACAGTTAAGTGCAAGCTTAACACGTAGCTTAATACAAGCTTCTCACACATATTGATGATGAACTGATACTCAGAAAAGGAAAGCACAGCTGTCTTCCAATTTAGAAAGTGACTGTAATCCTGCTGAGCAGATAACCAAAGAGACTGGTCTACCCATGACACAAAATGAAAGAAGGCACTCATAGGTCAAGTGGATCCCTAGGGATAGTTTCCTGCAGTTAGATTACATGTATGGCCTGGAAGTCTTATGTTTCTGAAAGAAAGGGGTAGTGTTTTGTGGCAGCTGCATTATATCATCATAACAAATAGATCAGGATGGCCATGGAGACTGGAAGGCCTACACAGTTATCACTGATGAGAGAGATACAGTTGAAGAAGTCTTTCACAGAACATATACCAACATATGTCCAGTGACTGAATGAATTTTAACAGATACCTTTTAAAACTAGAGAATCCAGCTTCTGCAAGGAAAAAAAAGGCTGTAATTGTATTTTATGTATGAGGAGAAAGCTTCCACCTTAATGTATCATTCATGTTCTGGTCATATTTCTAATGCTAATATTAAGTTCTGTTTTCCACTTAAAGCAGAGATTTGAACTTTGTGTCATATGAGAAATACTGTCTCAAGACCTTGTGTGCTTTTATTGTACTTTCTGAGAGCATACAACAACTTTATTTATTGAATCCATTGGCAACTAGGTTCTTTACCACACATACCAACATCGGCTGTATCCCAAGGGATTTAACAAACACGTAATAAGTAATTATAATTTGAAATCTGACATTCAAGCTATATTTAAAGATGGAAATTAAAACAAACTATTGATGATTATTTTATCTAATTACATCTGGAGGGACTACAGCAGTGCAGGTAGATCTAATATGGGACTACTAAAATGCTAGTTATCTCTAATGATTTTACAGATTGTAAAAATTTAGGAGTGGAGAAGAAGCTCAAGGACTGTGTTTTGGTTTCTTACTTTTAGATTGACTGTCTCAAATTACATCCACAGACGGAACTTGAGATAGAAGCTACAAGTCTGAAAAGAGGGAGAACAGGCAGTATAAGATCTCCATCTTCCTCTGGCAGTGAAGTCCTAGACCAACTCAGGCTGTAATGTGCAACTTCACACTGTAAATCATCACCTTAAGGGTCTGATTCATTAGTAATGCTCTCATTTCATATGCTGCTCTGCTGATAGAAAAAGTACACAAGTATACGTTAATAGGGTGGTGCACTGTGGCTGTTTTTCTTATGCTCTATCTGTAAATCTGTTCTTAAGAGTCAACATCAATACAAAATGATTTAAGGTTGATACTACTTGAAAGAACTTTTGTACAGCTGTGTAATCCTTGGGTTTCTTGTCTGGAGTCAATGTATGACACTTTAAAAAAGCCATAATAATAATAATAATAATAATAATCCAGGACTAAAATTTACCTCAGGTCAATACAGAGTTAAAATCAGTGTATGAACCAAGAACTTCAGTATTAAGAACTGCAAGTATGCTGCAAGAATTCTGAAATCCATAAGCATGAATACAAACTCAGGAAACTCAGGGTTAAGTTTATACTGAAAAAAACCCAGTCACACAATCACATTAAGATAAAAGACAAGCAAGTTACTCACACATTAACTCCTACCTGTCATGATACTATGAAAGCAAACACATGAAAAAAGTCCAACGTCCTGAAAACATAATTCACAGCTAATCCAGTACCACGAACACTAAAATATTTAAGTCATAACAATGGTTATTACATAGTTTTACTATAGAGTACCCTATCACTACTATTGTCAATAGTAGGACTGTGAAGACACCTCCCTATGACACAGCTCTTTCATGGCTCTTTTGTGCTGACAGAGGACCAAGTTAACAAAAGAGCAACCTACTTCTCACAAATCTTGCAACACACAATCCCTGCTGCCACGTGAAAGACTAATGTGACAATGCAGGGAAACCCAACCTCCTTTCTCTTTGCTCTCCTGCATAAGACTTAGGCATAATACAGTTAATACTGAGTATGCATTCTTAGCCCACAATCTTTTACTCTGTTCTGCTAGAATTCAACAGTCGTTTTTAAAACATGGGGACTACTATTAAAAGTTGCTGGAAGTATTCATGCAGGAAGCTGAAAGATTGACAGTGATTTTTTTTACTTATATAGCAAAGACTAATTTGTATTTTACGCTGTTTCAGCAGTCTTTGACTGTTTTCTTCAAAATCACTGGCTCAGTGGCACCATATGGAGCATGTTGAACTTAAGATACCAAGAATGTGTCCAAGATATATCTCACTCCAGTGGGTTAAAACATTCCACCCTGCAGCTGTCATTATAGGAATATAACTCATACTCTAAAGTTTAAAGAAAAACAGTGTAGCTTACTATGCTTACAAAAATACAAGACTTTTTTGGTTCCAAGTAACAGTCAGTAAATGGAAAAGTTAATCTTAAATACTGCTTTCTTAAATATTAAAAATTTTAACTGATCATGAGCTGCTTTAATTCTGCATTATTTTTAAGACTGAAAACAAAAAAAAATGCACAAGAACTATTAAAAAAAATCTATAGTGAAGGGACCTGTATATCTAGACTTAGAATAGCCCATCATTACTTTTTTCTTTTCCATTGATTGCATTTCTTTTAAAAGTTGATATATGAGATTACAGGGCAAAAACCTTAGCTACAATTTTGGTTATGGCACTGAGCAAGTGTATGATCATTGTTATGACATTTCACCTCTCTCTGATCATTACTTCTCCAGTCTTTTGTTTGTTATCTCTGTTTAAAATGTAAGTTTCTCAGGAACAGACATGCCCCTTGCTCTGTTTTGTACAGTGTATAGCACTCCAAACACCTTCTATAAAGTTAACTGCTGTAACAATAAGGGTAGGAGATAGTCAAGAAAAAAGAACACACAATGTCTTCTCAGAAAAACTGTCTTGGGATGGACACATTACTCAGATGGTCAATTTGCAAGCTAGTAATGCAAGTTGCCTTAGAAAATGATCCACAAAAACATTTTAACATGCCAACCCATCAAATATTCTGTATATTATATGTTTCGGAGGAAAATTTTAGAGAATTTTAAATCTTTCATATGCCTTGCTCTGTAAAGTCAGGAAGTTGTATGAGCCTCAGGGGAAAATGTTTTAGAAACCTAAGGTTGTCCCATAATAGCTTATTGATAAAAGGTAAACTTGTATGTAAGGCTTAATACCCTGGAGGCCTTCAAGGGTTGTGTGTCTTGTTGGCAAGCTGGGGATCTGCCCTCTACAATATTGTCAATCTTCCATTTACAGCCATCCAAGGACCACAGATATTGATGCAGGCCTGAACATTGCATGCCTTATGCCTAGCCAGTATAAAATTAGGGAGGGATTTCATATTTGCAGGGAGATTACTGGGAGCAGGAACATGGAAAGAATTTTCAAGGGGTGGTTTATTACAGAAAGATGGCTAGCTGGGGTAGTTCTGAGCATAGAAGTTGTCTCTGTTGAGAGAGAACAGTAACTATGTTCAGTAATAAGTACTACTGAAGACCTTGTTATACTTTCCACATAGCTGAGACAGGCAACATAAGAGCCATAGAAGTATTTGTAAAATGTGGAATTAAAATACGAAAACATTGCACAGTTATACTAGATTTGCATGCCCAGCTGTTGCTGGGTACAATGTGTTTGATTCCAGAAAAATGGAATGGAAGAAATATACAAGAAAAAAAAAAGTAGTTAAGGAAATGTTACGAAAAGGTAAGCATCGTAACATGTTGTGATCTTGATTTAAACGAGTAAATTGGTTTGGATAGATTAGTATAGACAAAGCTAGTTAAATTTCAAACAGTGTGCAGGATGATTTGGATATATTTCAAATAAACTTTTGGGAATTTTACCTACAGGCTGTATAATTTTTCTCATTCATTATTCTGAACAAGGATTTATTGCAAGAGGTCTCATTAACAGCTGAACAAAACAGCAGCACTGAAAACAGTTGTTCAATCTAATGAAAAAAAATCATTAGAAAACTTTCCACATGTAGTATAAATTGTACAAAGAGAGTTCTAATTATTTGGCTAATCTTTTTTGAAAGAAATATCTTTGTTCAAGGACCACAGTCTGGCCACAGTGGATCAGACCAGCAATCTATCTGGTCCAGGACCCTGTCTTTGGAAAACTATTACAAAGAAAACTGAAAGTTTACAGAGCAGTCCGTTTTCCTTCAAACTTTCATTAAAGAGCTGGCTTTTACCCTGAAAAATAAGTGTTAAAGGATATTAACTGTGAATAACCATATTATCTAATTATACAATTCTCCCCAGCCATTTAACACTCAAAATCATTACTGTATCATTGAACGTAAAGATTTTGAAACAGAAAAATTAGGGGGTTTGCTTTGTGTTTCATTACATGAGACACTATTACAAAAATTGTTACCTTGAACAGCCACAAGAAAGAATGTCTTCATAATTTACCCCTGAATTAAGCATCTTCCTGGTGTGATAACACACCTCGCTAACCTTTTCATATTCTTCTCTCACTCTAGATCCATTCAAACGCCTTCCAAAGTAACCAACATCTGTTAATTTATGTTGCAGTATCCTACACAATGCACTTTTAAGTTCCAAATAAAAAGAGAAATTCTTATTTAAGAATAGTAAAGGTGAAGGTTGGTTAAAAACAGAGAATTGACATTTAACTTCCTAAAAAACCAACCCCAGTGGAAGAGGTGCAAAATGAACAGGTATGCTTTGAATAAAGTCTGTTACAAGGACAAACCACTCCCCCCCCCACTTAATATCTTTACCATAAATGAAAAGATAACTTTGGGATGACTTATGATGTCACTTCCATGACAGCTTAAAAATCATCCCAAGAACACTGCTGAAGATGATGTTAACACAGTAACCACTTTGATCTTGACTTTAGCTTGCTCTACCTGAAATATATACATGTACCACTCATCTTGAGACATAAAGTTCTTGTCCGAAATATGAAAGAAACTCATCTGCATGTGGAGTTAATACGGACTTCTGAAACTTATGGTTTCCATGGTGTACTCTAAATAATGGGTCCATCTCCCACCAGTACTACCCTTTAGAATACTCACGCATGTGTCCACCCACCTAGATAACGCATTGTCAGAGATGGGCTGCAATTGGCCATTCTTCAGTTCTTTTCACCAGTTTAGATTCTAGAAGAAATTAATTTGGTTCCAGATGATGAGTGTTCTTTTTGAGCAGTTAGATTCAGTAGGTTGACTCATTACAGTAATTCGCATATACCAAGATGCGAATCCGAATCCATCCGAATCTGGCATTTACTTTGATGTTCAAATCAAATTCATAGTGTTTGGCAAGTATATCTGCAGAATTTAAATCAACTGATTCATTTATCTGAAACTGGTATGTGTCCAAGACCACCCACAGAGTTATCTACTGGTCTAGCAGAGATTCCAATGAGAGGAAAAAGACATGCTAATCATAGCTGCTCCAACATGACATATATGTGTGTGTTAAGACCATCTGACTAGCCATCCACAGAGGTCACGTTTCAAAAAAAAGTTAAGAAAAAACTTCAGATGAACTGAAGGTGAAAGATACCTGCAATTCCATGAAATTCCATATATTCTTCCAGTTGCAGGAAGGTCCTCCTTTCAGAACAATCAGAACTGTGCCAACAACACAATTTATGGCTACAACTTCATTTCTCATGAAAATTACAGTTCTTTTAAAAAAGAAAGAATGTCGTACACCCTGGAGAGGTCAACGGTCTGACTAGACAAGATAAAAATGCTCTAGTCTCTCAGAGGAATTCCACAACAGAAACGCACTTTGTTAAAAGAGACCGTGAAGAGGATCTAATTCTGTGAGGCCTCTTACCTGTCAGGAACCAAAGATACTGCTAATAGCTCGGCCTCTCAGAATTAAAAAACCAGTATCCTTCTGAATGACAGCCACAGAAAAAGAGACATAAGCATGCTGTTGACTGGCACTTGCAGACTGGCTTAGACTCAAAGCACAATAGCATCAAGATGAAGAAGCAGAATTTCTCAATAAATACAATGAGTTTCCCCTGAATCAAGATCCAACAATCTTCAGCATTATAAAAACTTGAAACAAAACTCCTAACTCCAGATATTTTTGGGACATCCTCAAACAGCCTACTCAACCAGCAGGGCTGTACCTTGATAACAGCGGGACAGCTTGAAAAGTATCACTAAGGACAGATTAGCTGGGGACCATAAGGGTCTTCCATTGGAATATGTACTACTTCCCCATTGATTTCAAGTGAGTTTCTCAAATGCTAAAGGTTTTTGCTTATTGACAAGGACGGCCCATGGCCTTATGGAGCCAGCAGAACCAGCTGGCTCCAAGCTCTAAGACTTGGACCAGAAGCAGATGTTGATGGCCGCTTCCTTTGTAAGGGTGGCAAGGACATCCTTCTCCTTAGCTGCAGTTGGGAAGAAACTTGCTTGTGAAACTGCTGCCTCCGAATGAAATAACTTGAGGATGATGAATACAATTTTTTGTCGAATTTCAAATTCAGAGTGGGGAATCCCCCTCAACACACCTAGACACATAACCAACCAAGAAACAGACAGATTCATATATTTCATAATTTCTACCTTCCCAGCCATTTGAATGCCGCAATTCTTTCCTTTAGAGGAAAGCTCCTTCACCTGGGAACTACTGCACGGAAAGCACACCGACTCATATACGCACGTTTCCCTAATGTGAGTGCATACCTTGCTGGTCTTGACATGGAATACAAAGTGTCAAATGAGTGTCTGAGGACTTAACGAGCAGCATTTTGACACTGTTACTTACCACCTATGCATTGGCAGTACTTTTACTAAAGTAAAGGTTTAGTGGATCACTTAGAATCATAGAATCACAGAATCTTCTGTGGAGAATTTTAAAAAAAGAGTGTAACGACTAGGAGAGATGAGTTCTGACAACTTAGAAAAAGAACCTGTAGCAAAGCAACTTCTCTACATTCCTTCCCTAGGAGGTCAATATTTAAACAAGTGGTATTGTAAATCAGAATATGACCACTAAGCCTCAAAATATAGCTTAGGGAGGCACTTTCATGTAGCTGTAAAATTATCACCCAAAGGCTGTTGTAAACGGGGTGCCTTATGTTTATAAATAAGGCAAGGTTTTAAAGATCAATCAAAACCTTTGGGAAAACCATGGATGCTTTTATGTATCTTTCAGGTATTTAACATACTCTGCAACCGTATTTTTTTCAACTCCTTTTCCAAGTTCCTTTCCTAACCTTTTGATAACCTTTTGAAAATTTATTTAAAAATTAATAAATTATTTTTGCAACCCTTACATATATTTGTGACCCATTGCATATACTTCATAATATAGTGCACATTTAGCTTTTCTTTTAATGACATTTAAAGGAGGGACAAATTACATTTTAATTGTATAATCAGTAAATTTAGTCAATGAAAATGCCTGGTATTATGAATTTTAATGTCTTAAACCTAAATTCTAATTAAAAGTTAAAATATAGCTTTTAATCAATAACAGTTTAGCAGAAGTCAGCTCTAATTACCTTCAATGTATATGTCAATACACAAGGGAAAAATCTTTTTGCACTGTTTATTTATACATAGCACCTTTTCAGTAGTCTTAAGGAAACATTAGTGGGTCACATTTATTCTTATAAAACCTACAAATTTTTGGAATCCCAGTGACAGAAGATTATATAACTAGCTGGAAGGAAGAGAGGGTTCAAATGCCTGGTTTTGCTCTTCTTTGTTGAAGAAAGTCAGAAAAATGAAACTACTTAATAGATTTGTAATCAGATGTGAAACTCTCTTGATGGGATAAAAATATTCTTTAAGCTATAAAACCAGGGTGAAGGAAGGTGTTGACTGATAAAGATAGCATGAGAAGAGAGATAAGGTTGAGACTGTAGTTTTGAAAAACTAGTGCTATATAACAGCACAGAAAAATATGTTAACACAATAAAGATATCGCCAATTCTATTCCAAACCACCAAACCACATTTTCAAGATTATTTCCTTATAAAAGTTTTCAAAATAAAAATCAAAAGCTGTTGTAATGCAGTTTCAACTTACTTTTGTACAACTACATGTTTTCATTTTGTACATATTTTTCTTAAGCAGCTTCAGCATTAAAATAATTATTAAAACATTTGCACTCATGTGGATTGAAAAACACATCTGCTTTTAGCCTCTGTATTTATTACGTTATACTGCATATTTTCTTGAAAAATTTAGTTTAGAGCAGTTTAGTTTAGAGCAGCCTCCAGACATCTCTACAATCCACGTTCAGAGGGTTTTGAACTTCATCATGGACTTACTACAGGTTCCTTGACTATCCTTCCCTTTTCTTTTCTTTCAAGTACTCTCTGTTCAGACTCTAATTTATAAACACAGGAAGCATCAATATGTACTCCTTAGTCAAATACAAGCTCTTTCATATAAAAACCTCTGTCCAAGAACTTTACAGCTAATACCTGAACTTATCGATACATAATAACATTCAACTAAACACCTGCAGATAAAACTATACTGAGCGGCTGCATATGTAACATAAGACAGGATTAAAAAGGATATAGCCATAAATACTATACTAGAGAAATAAAAACTGAAAATCAGATGATGTTCCCAACTGTGTTTCTTTGCTATATTGGTTGTGAGACCCTAACAACATAGACTGTTTAGATCAGACGAAACAGAGAGGCTATCAGGCTTTCTCTTTCAAAGTCCTCTGTACCACCATGTATTACTCTCATCTAGCCAGAGCTAGTGACCATGCTGTCTGGGAAAGCTGGACCAGGTCAGTGATTTAATAGCCTACCGATAGCCCACCTTCTTGCTATGGACATAAAACTGCTAAATCTGACTAAAGGGGGCAGCTGAGACTATGCGGTAAGGACAGGTGAGAGAGGTCTGCATCAGCTCACATTTAGGTGTGATCCATGGGGATAACACAACACTGCAGCCTCACAATTCACTGTAAGGACTGTAAGAGGGGGAGAATCCCCCATATATGTTGGCATAAAATGCTTTAACATGATACAACAATGCTCTGAATCAGAAACTGTCTACATGTGGCCCCAAATAGGGCTTGTAATGTGAAGTCATCGAATAGACCTTAGCTCTATTGGAACACAAAACCTTTACTGAAACATATATATTTTACCTGCATTGCTATCTGCAAGAATCTCTGTAAAATTGAGTTGTTCTGGATTTACACTGATTTAAAGAACTTTTCATGAATATTTCTGCCTTCATTCTGCTTCTTACCAACTATTTAACTAATTTTTCATCATACCCTTTATTTTTCAGCTCTAGTACTGATTATTGAAAATGCATATGCAGTTCACCTTTGAAAGGTTTTCAGAGACATGTATTAATATTAAACTGAAAACTAAAAGACAAATTCTGCAGGTCTTCTTCTCCAGACAGGTGAGTTTTGTCCTAAATGTATCCAGCAGCTGACAACATTTCAGGACAGTAACTGAAGAAAAAAGTTAGAACTCAATTTTGCTTGTTCCTCGTTCTGCTCTTGCTGTATGACCGTGGGCAAATAACCTCTCAATTGTCCACCTGTAAAAATAAACAAGACTGCACACCCAACTTATTGGCTTATTCTGAGCTTTAATGTTTACGAAGTGTTATGAGACACTCTGGGAAGTGCTACAAAGTGAAAAGGGTTATCAGTCATTGTCAGTAAAACACAAGCTGCTGAAATATGGTGAAATCTGTCTTTCCTCCTCACAGGACATGTTCTGTCTTGTGCTGCGTTCTATCCAGTATTTGTAATCTTAAAAGTATCTCAACACTACATAGCATAAGGAAGGATAAATATCCCTAAGCATTCTGAGAGAGCACCAGAAAATATTTTTAGTTTTCAGAAGTGAAGCTTGTTGTAAAATATGTTTCTCTTCTAAACACCTGCTTATTTTTCCATAACAGGAAAAAGAAAGCCATTTTTGAGATAGGATGTCTAAATTGCTTAAATAGCTAGACATTAGCTGGAAGCAGCACTAAATATAAATTTAAAATCTTGGCTCTCAATTTTCCTTTCATTCATAATGTACTAGGTAAACTATACTAAAATAATTACTTGCTTATTACTCACAAATTTCAGTGCAGCAGCTGAGACAATGTAGATAAATAATATGATTAATTGAAACAGAATGAATCACAACAAAATATGTTGTTGTGTAAGGTATGATTAACTCCACAGTGATTCATATTATTTCAGATAACAGGGCTTTTATCAAAGACAGCTGCAACATTGGGAAATGATTTAAAAGCATTTCATCTTATAGAGCCACTGCAGTTCACAAGGGAGGGGAAAAAAAAAAAAAAGAGAAGAGAGAGGGAGACGCAGATTCACTGTCTGCAGCTGAAATAGCCTTGGGCTGTTTCAGCATCCTTCCCACGGCACATCTTTACAACATGCCATTGACATGATCAAACTCCCTTGTGCTACAGACCCTCTCATTTTTCTGTTGGTCACAATTTACAATTTATTAGATGTTCCAATACTGAGAAAGTTAATTTTGAGAATTAAACAGCAATATTACAATGCCATAGCTTTCCCTATAGGTGAAAACACAATACCTGCACCAGGAAAGAAGTGTCAAAATTCTACAAAGACATGAAAGAAAAATAATATTTATTTTTCTTCCATTCAAAATGACAATTTTTAATTCCCAGGCTCCCTCCAAATACTTTACAACAATCTTAAATGTAGGATTTATAAAAAGAAACTGGTATCATTTACTGCAGTTTAGAAAAGCAAACACCAGCAGCAGCTGACCTTAAAAACCTCTACCTGTTAAAACAGAAGAGGAGACACCTCCTTACAAATTTTTTCTCATGTGTATTTAATAAACTGGGTCAGAATATCTGACTATGATTTTTAACTTAACTGCAGACTCCCTGTAGGGGACTGTGCAAACCTCAGTCTCTCACTCAGCCTATGAAATGAAGGTAATTACCCTCACCTGTGGGGCAAGTTTCTGAGAACTTCTGAAAGCATAAAGGAAACTACTGGCATATAAATTGAAATGCAAAACACTGACACCCTCCTTAACTTCATTTAATATGATTAATGTGTCTGAAAACTTAATTCAAAGTGAATAAAGATGTAGAAGCTGAAGGTAAAGGTTGAACTCATATGGAAGATAGCTTGCAACCAGCCACTGACTGAAAACAACCCATCAATATGGAACAGTTCCAGTAAACTAAAAGAAAAAATCAAGGTCTCTTAAGGGCTCTTTACACAACATACATGCAAGTTAGCAGTACAGTAAAATAAGCCTCTTCAAGAAACTAGTTTCAAATACAATCTAGTATTTGCCTTCTACTAAAAATTTAAATAATTCAAAAATAATTTTAAATGCTTACTTGAAAATACTTCAAACAAACAACAATTTGGAGGTACTTATGGCATGATCAGCCATCCTTTGCTGTGTTCTTTACTTCTTGTCCCCATCTGATACAGAATAGACTGAAATGCTTGTCTCCCTTTCATTATTTATTGAAAGTCAAACTGTGTTTCCCTTCTTCCACACACCAAATTACATCTGCCACCTGATTTTCTCCTCTCTCTTACCTCTTAATCATTTCCTCAGAATCAGATAATTCACCAGTGTGAAAGGACATTCAGGTAGTGTGGAAAAACTAACTGCTAGGTCTATGAGCAGAAGCGATCACACCAGTGTAAATTCAGATCAATTCAGTCATGCCATTATGAATGCACACTAGTTTAAAGAATCACCATGGGGATCATTTATCTTACTAAAGTGATTATGTCTCACTCAAGATTCGTGTGAGCTGTGGGCAGATTCCTAAGCCTGCAGGTAGCAGTTTGGCCCCAGGTGATCATCCAGCAAAGGAAATTTGCAGGCAGGACTAAAGGTTGTCCACGGTGTCATACCTTAACGTAATATTTCAAAGTATGTAGGATTAAAGTTGTTTACAAACATGCATTACAGGTTACAGAAAGGAAACAGACCAATTTGTTTGGAAACTGTCATTTAGGTGTAAATCCTAGTGTGCTGAACACAGTTTTATGCCAGAAAACTTAGCAGCATTTCCATTCATTCCCCTGGTTAAAATGAGCACAAAACTACACACTGACTGCAAGTGCAAAATCAGAAGCATGTTAACCACCGTTATCAGTTTTATCTTTACTGTATTTCCTTGCCATTAAAGAGACTTTTCTATGTCATTAAAGAGACTTGCCTTCACAAAGGCTTATAAATATTCTTAAAGTCTGTGTCCAGACCAAATATACTTTTAGGGATGTTTATGTTAGTATTTAACACCTCACTTGAAAATATTTTAAATTAAGGAGGCACAATGTACTGTTTTGGCACAGTTGTAAAACGAAATGATGACAAGACTCATTTGATATCTTACTGCATACAAAGTGACACATCTTTTTAAGGCTCAGGATCCATGACTCCAGAACCACCACTAAAGCTACTGTCATTGCTTCTTAAAACACAGAAGTCTTGCACGCAACCTTCTTTCTTTTCAGCACATTTGCTGTCACACCAGCATCGATTTCCCGATGAGCTTGAAGAAGCATCTGTCTTTGCAGAACTTCAGCTTACAATCCTATAATTAACTTGTTCAGAGGCTGGGTGTTTAGCAGTAACAGCTCTTTACGCTAGAGAGGAAGGGGATCTAATTTCCAAGAATAACTGTTATCTCAGTTTTCTTTATTATATTCCCGCTTTAGAAAAATCCATGATTTCTCTTCTACATAACCTCGTTAACTTTTACAGATCACTGTACACTGCATACTGCAAGCTATACTGTTTGGCTACGGTATTCACCGTGAAGCAACAGATGAGGAGCTCAGCATGTCTGTAATTCTAAAGTTTCTAAACTCTAAAATTTCTCAGTGATGTCCTGCCTACACATGGGAAAAGAACCCAGAATATCTGTACCACACCAATATCTGAACAAATATTCCTTTGAGTCATGAATGACTGCCATATGCAGGGATGAATCATGTGAAAGGTTTGCAGTGTCCCTTGAATTCTGAAGACCTTCACAGAAAAGAAACTGCTATCCAGCTGTACGACCCAAAACACACAGACTGTTTCCCCCAGAAGTGGTTCCTTCCCTGAGGAGATGTTACTGTAACTTACATCTTTTGGGGAGACTGGAAATTGAGTTCAGATTCTTGTGCCCGTTACTGACTTCCATGGGTCACCTATATCAGAGACATCAAGCTTTAGCCCTAACTGGGAAAGTGGAAAGAGGTCTGGGAAAGAAAAAAATATGCAAATCTAGGCTCCTTTACTCCCCTAGTATAATTGCTGTGTAGGAAACATTCCACAACCCTGTGTAGAGATGTAACTTTAAAAGCTTTCACTCCTTTGACCTTTGTTACTGAAAGTTACTTAGAGTTGTAAAGTATGTATTCTAAGGTGAGCTTTTACAGATGAATTAAGCAGCAACTTGTGACAAAGCAGTTATCATCAGGAGATAATTGACCTTATTTGAGAGTTAAGCATCCTGAGGCAAAGTAGAATGTGCTTAATCCTGGCAGGTTAATTATCCAGTGATTATGGTAGCTTGGAAGGTATTATTGCTAAGAACCGTTTGCAAAATGACACTATTAAAAAACCCTTAATTTAATAAAAATTAAAAGCAATGACAATAATCAAGTTCTCCAGTCATGTATTACTAGATAATGACTGCAGAATGGCCCTAATTGGTTAGCAGCAATGAACATATAATTATTCCTATTCTGAATGTTCTGTAGTAAATTTATTATATGAACTACAGTTAATAAGTATCAAAAATTGAGATGTTTGACTAGTTATAAAAGGGACTCAAACAAATGCTCAAAATACCAGTGGTCACTGAGCTAATACTGAAACTGATACATGTACTGAGCTGTTATCACAGCATTCATTGTCTCCACTGTAGTTAAGGGTACGCTGGCATTTACATTCTAACCAGAATATTTATTGCAAGAGGTTTATAACTTGCCCATTTTAATTACCATCTGGCTGAAACTTGAAATAACCAATCTCCATTCATATGTAAATTTTTAAGTAGAAGATGTAATTTAAAATCACTTTGACAATTGTTTTTAGTTTAGAAATGTCAGCAATTTGGAATTTTGCTGCTCTTGGATGTTTTTATATTACTCAAAAAACAAACATTTCAGTGCTTAACAATAAAATTGTATTGGTCTATAATGTGGAGTGAAGACAAATATAGGGAAGAATAAAAATTGTGTCTGAGAGTATTGTCTGTACTAATAAAGTAACAACCACACCACTTAGTATGCCTTGCTTATATGTTAACTTATACACTTTCAGTATTTAACTCAATTAGCAAAACTGATGGAAAATGTAGCAAAAAGGAAAAGGAAATCACAGTAAATGGCAAAAATTTGGTGTTGGCTAGCTGAAGTGGTTCTCTGTCTATCAAGGCATAAACAAAAAAATCCTGAATGTCCCTTTAGATGAAATGAATATATATACATATATAAACCAAAAACAAAAACCAAAGGAAGCTACCAGAAAGTGGAATATGTCAGAATGAGCTTCTCTTGAGTTTTGCAACTACTCTTTACCACAAACCATATGCAGACAGCAGAAATACTGACAATTACAAGATACAGCAGAAATACTGACAATTACAAGATACAGCAGCTACTAAAAACTTGAAGTACACCATGCCAAGAGTGTGGTTTCAAGTCACACAGAAAGGCAAGAGAATAAACCACTGCAAATAGTATTTTAACAACTCAAGAGCAGCAACGGCCAGCTCATATAGCAGAAACAGAGACTAAAAAATAACCAGAGTTTCAACTCTGTGTATGTGTGTGTGTGTGTGTGTAAATAAATACATAAATAAATAAACAAACAAACAAATAAATAGTTTAAGGATGATCACTTCAGTTCAAATAGTATCTTTTACCCGGAAAGGCACCAACATGCTTCAGAAATTATACACAGAAAATGCAGGGAGTCTTTCAATTTTAATACAGACAACAGTCCTCTGCAATGTTTTCTGACAGCAGGTGAAAAATAATACCATAGCAAACTGAAATTAAGGTAGTCTGAATATAATTTCTAAAATTGTAATGTCACCAGCATAGTGGACTATTGCTTATAAAGTGTGCAAATATACAAAAAGTAACAACCTATGTTTTATCTTCTGAAAAACAGCACCTAAGGAACCACTGTGATCTGAATTCTCCTAACAGGTCAACAGGGCAATATTTATACAAAAGACCAGCAAGGTCTAATCCCAGAAGTTTCTATGAAGCCTTTCCACCCATTGATGAGACTTGGTACTACTTAATTTGTGAAATCTGACAAGATTTTTTTGTTAAGATTATACTGCTATTAAATCAAAATACTCAGCAGCATCTTTGGGAGGACTGTATTGTGAAAGACAGAACAAAGGTAACAGTTGTCAATAGCAGCAAAATGCCTGGAAAATACTTCTTCTGTATCGTTAACTGCAGTTAAAAAGGTTCTCCTTATCCTACTGCATCTAAAACTATTGCAATTTTCTTCATCTTAAAAAATACTTTTTAAAAAAAATTTCTGTATCTGTAACAATGCTAGCCCCTAATGTGGACACATGGACAACAGTGTAAAAACTGACTTGTGTTGGCACAACTCCCTCTTTCACAATTAGGAATAACCACTGACAGGAATAAGTCGCTTTTCCATAATTTTCACGTACTAATGTAGCTATCTTGAGAGACAAGCCCACACTTTATCTAGGTGTGTCACACTTTCCAACGCTTTTTCTAACCTTTTTCTGCTGAGCAAACTAATAAATATTTAAGAGCACTTTCTGAAGTAGAAAAAAATTAAAGTGACAGCACTACGATGAATCAAATCTGAATTCATTTGCTCTATTACCGTGGACTTCCAGGCAGAATTTCATGCAATCTGATTGCCAACTGTTGCATAGCAAAGATAAGCCCTCCTTAGATGGACTGCCAGTCCATTTGCCATAAAACCAACGAGAACCTTCTAAACCAACTAACCATTTCTTAGTGTTCTCCTCCCACTTCTCCCAAATTAGTCTTCTTCATCACAGAAAATGCTATTAATAGCAGCAGTATAGGTATGGAAACAAGTTACAGAACCTCAGCAGTTCTGCATTTGTAGCCCTTCATATGGTTTCTTCCAGCAGAGAGTTAACTTCTGGGCGATAAGTTAACAGTCTATCATGCACATGGACAGTTATTACAAAGGAGCCAATGTGTTAGAGATTTCCTCTTCTAGCCTAGAGTAAATTGTTCACGTGTCTCTACACTAGAATGAGCAAGTTGTAAACCTCTGAGAGGTCCAGTGACATCTTTGGCATCTACTGAAATATCACAGTCCTGTAACAGTGGATTTAATTCTCTAGTGTCACTTCACACAGTCAGTGTCTCTCTACAAATAATGGAGAGCCAGGAAGCAGCCTCCTAGACACAAACAGCTAGGCAAGAGATACAAATACTTCAATTACTTTTGTAAAACTCACCGTCTCATTTCCAAAAAGGACGTCGACATACGGCATAACTTTCATCATAGGCTCTTTGTAGAACTGGCTAATAAATGGTGCAGAAAGATTCAAGCTGAAGATCTTGTTGTTTGCAGAAGCCTGAGTCGCCACTTTTAATACTGCTTCCGGTGAAACGGTCAGGAAGAATCCCTGCAAGCATCCAAACAAATCAATGTGTGTTACTAATTTCATATTGGAAACCACATGAAGTATGCTGCTTCTAGGTCTCCCCCAACCCACCTTTGTCATACACATGCACAGATAAAAACTTCTGGAAAATGTTGCCTTTCCATTAAGGTATTATGGAGGTGACAAAGAATCTGCATATGCCTAGAATTGCATATGCCTCCAAAATTAACCATAACTCCCTACCTCTGCATTCCATGTAGTACACTTTCCCATGGCAGCTAAGACTAATGTTTTTATTTTAAAATGTGATACAATTCTAAATGCCCCTTTTTAGTAATAGAGTCTGTGCTGCTTAATTCCAAAGTCCAGTAGAACTCCTCTATACACAACTAGGAGATTAATTAAATCCCCTGCCTGAAAAATTATTACATTGTTTATAATAAATATGTTGAGCATGCTGTCTTTGTAGTAGTTATTGTTTTGCAGGAAAAACCTAGGGGTTCTCATGTTTCTGCAGATGTATTTTATCCCCCTCCCCTAAGTATTCGTCTTTATTCTGAATACGAACATTCAAGTATCAATTGTGAAATAAAATAAGCATAACTCAACAAGAAATTACTATCTGTGTACTAAATTGTGAATGCTGATTTTAACCCTGTATGAAGAATAGTTCAAGGCTGCCATTATGGAGTTAGCATTGCAGATGGTTACCTCAACCGCACGTGTTCCAGGAGTTATGTAAAGATCCCCTCCAGTTTCATTAACCTACTAATTAGACAAAGGCTTAGTCTTTACACTAATTAAAAAATTTGTATGTTTCATTTTTTATAATCCTAAAAGCAACTTTACTAACTGTTCTCAAAACTTAGTGAATAATAGCAATTTTCAAGCAAGAGCAGCAAGTGTTAAGTTTAAGGCCAGAGGTAAGTCTAAGGCAGAGTAACAAACAACTTTGACAGGAGCCTGATAAATAAAACACCATCTCAGTCCTATTTGTAACATCACCACCATGACACTCTAAAAGGTATAATAATGAAACAACCTTATTTTCCAGTTCCTATCCATACTATTATGTTTTTGGATCACAGAATATCTGTATTTTTATCCTGCATACTTGAGTTAAAAGATCATTTTAGGCATTCTACTCACTGGAAAAAATAATATAATGAAGAGTCTACAGATTAAACACTACTTAGAAAGTCTTTCTATTTATTTCTCCTTACTCCACACTCTCCAGTCTTGCTTTCAAAATCTGGGCATGATTTACTACTCGAATATAAAGCCCAAAGGGCACAAGAATGCTTTGCATCTTGTGGAGTTACTCAGTACCTTGAACGACTGGAAGCCTGTAAACATCCAAGCTTCTTTGCTATTTTTACATTATGAAGAATTAAAATGAACAGTTTATGTAACATCTTGTCTCCATGGCCATCTCTACCATCTTTTAGTTTTTCATTTAATGGACAGAGTTAGATTTAAAAAAAACTCTTCCAAACAAAAAATAAAAACCTTTCAAGGCTAACACGTTGCCAGCTGTGGATAAATCACAGATTGCTAAACAGTGGTCTACGTAAATAGTAACCTGGTCAAAGAATTAGGCTTCTTACCAGTTTTAAGCTGAAAACGTCATCTGAACTAAAATACATCTGATTGTAATTTGAGGTACAGAACACTATTCCCATGAGATATAACTCAGGCCTGCATCCAACTCCCTTTTCCCTGGACAGGCAACATAAAAGTACTGAGATGCAGACAGGAGAGCCCGCTTTTCAGATCCTGCAAAGTGAAGGCCAAGAACTCTTAAAGACTACAGCTCTGTCTCTGGGTTTCCTAAAAATCACTTCTGCCATTTAATTGCATTCTTCCAAGGGTTTTTTATATTTTCATATTAAAAAACAATTTGACATTAAAACATCTAGAAATTAAGAGTTGTATCAGAACTCTTGTTAAAACTTTTCCAAGTATATTTCTTTGTAATAAAGAGTTGTAGCAATACAAGAAAAAAAGTTGTAGCAGTACAATTCACAAAATGGAATTTAAAAAATAGGAGTAAAATGTATAAAATCAGAATTGAACAGATTTGGGTTTAAAGAAACATAATTAGACCTCCCTCCTTGAGTATTTAAATGGAGTTTGTCTGTTTTTTAGTGGAATTCCAATTACATCTATGGCCAGCATAGTTACAGGAATCCAGCTTCCTAAACTTGAATTACAACTAGATAAGCCACAGACCACGCTATTGCAGCATGCTGCAATTTTGTACAGGAATAAACTCCACTAAAACAAACAGATTTTCTTATATGTCACTGGGATTCACAACAAAGTCACTCTGTGGCTTCCTTAGAACCACAGCCTTCAGGCTCTTGCAGCTGCCACTGCTTTTGGTCCAGACAGATATGTACAAAGGAATTGTCTAAATTATTTATTCCTGCCCACTCTAACAATTAACTGTTAGCCAACGTAAGTATGAAAATAAGCACACTGGTATCACTGGTCTAAAAGAGTTTGTATTTCACTAGTAAAAAGTTCTATTCCCACTAACAAGACGGTTAAGAGGCCCCTCAGAAGATATTCTATACCCACCTACACACCTCAGTCTACTTATGAGAGTTTTGGGAACCTTTTTACCCTCAAAACCCAAACATACCTTAAAACAACTATGAGGAAAATATCTGTAATCAAAGGATCAGACAGTTAATCTACAGAAATTCCAGTAGCCTAGGAAACTTAGGTTGCATTTATATATGAAATGAAATGACTACGTATGCACCTATCTTTGTGAAAGAATGTTGTAGATGCAAGGACATATGATAATTAGACCATGCAGTCAAAGAAAGGGAAAGGCAGCAATATTGTACTATTAAACTTATTAAGTATTAAAGGTTAAAAGGTTAAAGCTGCTAGTATGTCTGATAGCTATGAGACATACTAGCAGCACACAGTATTCCTTTGGCGTGCACTGAGACACTGAGTATACCAGATGCTACTGCTTCATTATATGCCACTATTTTCTGCTGCTCAAACTGTCATGAGCCTCTTTTCTGTGCCAGGAGGAAGGTACCATTGTACCACAACACAGAGAGCAAGGTTGAACTAATACAGACACCAGGAAAACAGGATGACAGACTGAATTATTTATATGCATGTTTGTATGTATGCACACGCAAAACACAATGATACTTTTCTTATGTACTGTAAGCAGTCCTTCTGTTTAAATACAGTCCTTTGGTGGCGAAAAACATTCTCCTTGTGGAAGAAAGAGAAACCAAAAATAAGAAAATACATTTGTGTATTGCAGATACATGTCTATGGGAGACACAGTAGCTTGTTCGTAACTTAAGAGCTTTTAAAATTGAATATTAAAATGCACATGACAGCAGCAAAGTCATGAGAGAATATCATATTCATCTCACTTGCACAATATTCAGGAATTCTTTGATGCACTTCTTAAAATATGTCAGGGTACTGTGCATATAGGATAGTTTTTTACACACAAGTCTTTTTTTTCATAGACCCTAGCATTACCAGAAGGCTTTGGTGGGTTTACGCACAAGCAATTTCTTTGCAAGTCATCTCTCTCATTTTTATCACATGCAGATCCAAAAGGTTTCTTCTGACCTGCACTAAGCTCATACAGCACTAGTTATAGCAGATGTGAGCACAACAAATTAAGGGTGTCAAACATGTCAGCAGCACAGAATCAGAGTGTGTTGAAGGACTTCATGAAGCCAGAACAACTCTGGCTTTGGTGAAAGTAATTTTGTATAAGGTGTTCTGTCCAAACTGAGAAGTCTTGCCATCATTTGCTCCAATGAAATAATGTGCTCACACCGAATTCATCTGGATTACACACATGTAATGTTTGCACAATGAGGATCAAGATTTTTTTTTTAAGCCAGTGAATATTTCCTTAAAGCCAAGCCTGAAATCTGTGACTGAAGGTACATTTAGACAAATCCAGATCGAGATGAAAACAAACAGCTTTGCAATTTTAAATTCATTATGTAATGTTGGCATAAGAACATATAGAGATAATAAAAATTAGGACTGTTCTCAAACCTACTACCCACTAAAATGCATTTATTTGCTCTCTCTTTGTTCTAGTTCTTCCTTTTTCCTCACCACCATCATTTACAGAATGGGTTACATAAAAATAACTTTATTGCATGAGTGACAGGATTTTGAACCACGGTATTCTGAGCTGATTTTAAAATGTCATTTGGTAATAATGTAAAATCATTAAATTGCAAGTGTGTACCAAAAGCTTTAACTTTCAGAAACACATATACAACAGTCTGCTGCCATTTAAGACAAATTATATTCTGCCAACATGAAAGGAACACGTCATTTAATCCAAAATTATTTTATAGCAAGCTTTTACACAAAAATGCAATCATGATGGCATCACACTCTCATCCATCTAAAGGGTTGAATTTTTCAGGCACACAGAAAGTTTGACAGTTACATAGCGACAGTCCTGATAAATACGGTGATTCAGTAAAGCCCTACAGAAATAATATAACTTAAAGTATGGTTGCAGTTCCAGTAAAAGAGTGCAACTGCTGAGGTGCCAAAAGAATTTGCTCTGTTAAACAACAGACATAACCAAGTCAGATCTTTTGGACCTGGTTAAGTTTCCTGTCTTCTGTACACAGAGAACTTCCAGCCACACACTTGGGCAGAAGAGACTTCCCTCAGCTCTGCTCTGCCATCAGTCTCATCTGCTGCAGTCTAGCAGAAATATCAGGGCTTGGAAGGTGTCAAGATGCAACACAGGGCAATTCTTGGGATGGAGAATGAACCACTTGGTAACTGCTCCAGGCAGAAGAACTTACACAAGACTTGCAGGTGCCCTTGCAATCAAAAGAGACTGAAAGACTTTTGCCTTCTAGCTTCTGAAGTGCGTGGAGCACAGATTGTGTGCAGTCCATGTCCCACCCACTGTGAGACAAGGCAATGAAATCCTCTCCCTTCAGAACAGGAACCAGAAGGAACCTTCTGGGAAAGTTAGAGCAAAAGCTCTTCATCTGTCTTAGTACTTATGTGAGTTTAAGAGAGCAGGGAACAATTTTTTAAAAAATCACCTTTAACACTGAAATATCTGAGCACAATACTTGGAATGTGCAACACTGTCAAGTTAGCTGACTTAGCTACCCCTTTACCTTTTCCTCTGAGTTTTGAGCATTCATATTTGCAGCCTGCTCCTGCTTAAAATTATTTGCTAAATTATTTTCCTTAGTGAGATATGACAGAATGATACCACATGATAGAGGTATTAAAATATTCACAATGTGGAAAAAAACTCCAGAAATAATTAACAAAATCCCACAAATTAAATAAACAACATGACCTTTATTAATGAAGGTGCTTGTGCTTTAAGTCATTTTTTACTTTCTCTAGGAAGGACAAAAGCTCTATATAACTATCCACTTGGGAAATGTTCAGTCTGTAAATTAGTGAATTACATTAACATTATTTTAATCTACGTACCTGTTCATCATGTAATAGGTCATTTAGGAACTTAGAGAGTACCTACACAGTATCAGTTGCATTTTAGAACTATATTTTATCTTGTAGCGATCAGCAAGTGGTTACTTAATGAAACAAAACCCGCTGCTTTTTGTCCATTCCTACTGGAGACAGTTGTTTTAAATCAGGAAGCAAGGACAGCAAGAATGCAACAAATTTCTCTGAGTAATTGTTTTGGCTTGTTCCTGTATGCATTGTTTATTTTTATGAAAGTATTGCTTTATAACTGGAAAATGACTAAGCTGTAAACTATTGTTTTATCATTCTGAGTGGCCAGTGTTACTGTTTTTGATAAAAGCCAATTTTCAAAGTTTTCAGTAACGTAGGAAAAAACCTGTCAGTAAATGTGCTTATATTGACCATGACGTTTTCCTCTATGATGGTGCCAACATGTCAGGAGGAGAGGATTGCTTACAGACTTGAACAGCTTCTTTGTTGCTGAAGTGAACCCTGATTGCTGCCATATTAGTATCTATCAGATTACAACAGTAGCAGAAAACCTCCAATATTTGACATTATATGGTAAAGAAAATAATTATTTTATGCACACATTAGCAACTTCTTTTGAGGTTTAAAAAATTTGGAAATATTTTTCAATTCTGACTACTACTGATTAAATTAAGCACCCTCCAGGAAGTTCTTCCAAGCCCTATTTAGGACAAAACAATTTAGTGACTGATGAGATGTATACTTGCAGAGTACACAGATGAGAACTTTAACAATGAGGTGGAGGTGTACACACATGTGAGAGAGCAATAATATACCCAGTCTTCGTGTAAAGAAGTGTCATTCCAAATAAAAAATTCTCCTATTTCTCTGGAAGCTACAAAGTTAGTTAAGCTTATTTTTTCAAGATGAATTAAGATCTTAAAGATGATGGCTTGACATAGCTCTCTAAAGTCTGCCCCCTCTGTGAGGAAGCAAAAATTCTCTATATTCTCTCTAAAGTTCAGCATACAATTTTACGTGAGTTTATTAAGCTCAGGGAGTGAGAAGTCCTTTTTTATTTATACTGAATTTATAACAAAATTTTGCAGGAAGCATTAAACATCATCCGTGAGACAGAAGCCTAGATGTTTTATTGCTTTGATTAAGTTAATTCAACTTCTTCTTGCCTCTGTTTACCCACTTGCAAAATAGTTGTGATGATAAATACACCTCCATTGGCAGAACCAGTGGGAGGTTTAATTACTTAGCATTACCGAAATTATTGAAATTCTGTGTTGAAAGGTATTATAAAGTACAGGGTATTACAATCAATACAATATAAGCTGCAAATCAAACAACCTATGATAAAGAACAAGCCACTTATCCTCTTTTCTCCTAGTATCGCAAAAACACTTTGCTACACTTTTTCTTCATTGAAAACCAATTTAATCCTTACTGAGAAAGCAATACACCTTAAAATATTTGTTAAATTGCTGATTAAAAAGAGAAACTGTTTCTTTCACCTTTTATCCTTCTAAAATATCTCTTTACCAAAATTAGGTTTGCATAACCCATCTATTAATATGAGGATAATGTTGTGTTTAGACCAAAAAGCAGACTCAGAAATGCCAATTATTGTTTAATGAAACAATAACCATAAGCCTGAAAATTGGTAATTATATTATTTATGATGTTTAGAAGAACGAGATAATTGATTTTCAAACTTAATTTCCACAATTTTAAGCATAATCCCAATGTCCCTGACCTGGCAAATAAGTATTTCAGGAAGAATAAGGTATGGTTAATTTCGGCCCTTGATGATTGTGCAAGATTTGCTTTTTTTGTGTATGGCTAGTTACATTAATATAATTTGGCATCTCATTAATTACGTAAACATCAACCATATGTTGAATTAATTCAAGTTTGGTGTGTACATAATATTTACAGCATATTAGTAAATTGAGAGAATCTATGTAACTACAAATGCATAGAGAATTTCTAATTCCCTAGACAGTTAATCCTCAGTTTGAAAGCTCTACAAGCAAACATTTAGAACAAGCCTATTCCTTGCTTATTCAAATAGCCTTGAACAAGAAGAGAACAAATATGAGTATCTTTTTAATTAAATGTGCTTGTACCAGCACAATGGTTTATGTTTTAAACACAGGTAAAACACTCAAAGACTGAAACAATGACTGACTATTGGCGTATTAGGAGATAATCAACATTGAACGACTGGGTGTCAAAAGATGTTGTAAAAATGCAGATTATTTGACATGGCTGTACAAAGTCTTGTGGAGAAGCATTCAAATCTTGCATATCAGTACCACTCACTTAAGAATTTTGTCTTTAATATTCACGGTCTGAAAATCATAAAAATTATTCTGCTGTATACATGCAAGAGACTTTCTGGTTATGTGACCGTGCACACAAATACTGTGACTTTCGGAGTTGAGGGGGAGACTAACCTGGGCTTGCCCTGCTGTATTTATAAATATTACTTCCCTTGTTCATTAAAAAAAAAAGGAAAAAAAATCCTCACCAACCTCTTGTTCTATACTAGCATATACTGCTGTACCTGTGCCCTCAAAGTGTCAGGATTCCCAGGTGACGCAGAGGAATGCAACTCTTACATAATATAAACACACGGAGGAATGAGTCCAATGCCATGAAAAATAAGTCAACTCTATCCTGACTTCTATACCTTACACATTTCCCTGACAACAACATGGTCATGCTATGAAAGGTTTCACTTAAATACAGGTTAGAAAACAGATACAAAGTATAATAAAGCACAGGTATGATTCTCCCTAAGCACACTCTTACTGAAACACTTAAGCAGAAACCTTTCTTCCCTCCCTCCCAGCTACCTTTGAGATCTTGTATCTTACAAGAACACAGCAGCATGGGGATTAAATATTAATCAAAGTCATTACCATCATCGTTAGGACATATTTCAAGAGCCCCAAGGAAAGAGCATATAATTTCACTAATAAAGATCATATCATCAGAAAGACTACACTGATACTGTAGTACGGTAGGTGTGAAGAGAACAAAAGAAATGATTGAGAGATAACACAAAAGATTTCTGAAGCTTATTGCACTATTCAATGCAAACTCATCCTTTAACTGAGCCTAAGTAAAGCAGACTCACCCTGGGCAAAACAGAGCCTTATACAGAACCACAGAAGTATACAGTGTATTTACAAAATGTAATTTTGCTGGGGGAACCACACTAAGAGCCCAAGGATCTGAACTCCATAAATTATATCGGTGAAAATCCAGAGCAGCTCTAAAGCTTCAGTGGAGATTTGAATTCATTTGGTGTGCAGCAGGGCTATCCAAAGAGCGCCAGTACACCCAAAACTAACATTGTCCACAGGATGACTTATTCTTTGCATTAAAGTAATGACAAGTTTTATGGAATAATGGGACTGTTGGTATTTGCAAATTAAGGTATAAACGATTAATAAAACAAATACCCTCTTCTGCTCTCCAAGGTATTTTCTAGCCGATTTTAAACAGCCTACGTATCCTTATGATACATTTAGTTTCATGTATAAGCACTACTATTGTATAAAATTAAGTGCATAGTAAAATAAAATGCTCAGAACAACTAAAACAAGTAATTGGCAAAATAATAAAGGATGTATTTCTTTCGACTTCTGGCTTACGAAGTTTAAAAGTAAGTGCACTAACATTTCCTTTTAGTATGACTCTTGTCACCACTCTAGCCCCAGAACCACAATTCCAGAAGAACGTATTTCACAGCAAATATAACATTTACTATGAACATGCAATTAGGTCCTAATCTCTTGGATTAATTACCACATCAGGTTTTACAATAAAACATTTATTGCTCACACTTCCACACATTCAAATTAATTATTTAAAAGAACATTAGTGTTACTGCTTGGCCTATTAATTTTCATGTTGCATGACTTTGTTTCTGAACACACAAATAAATGAGGGTCAGGACCTATGCTAATTCTAACAATTATTAAGAAATATAGTTGAAATGTGGACAGTTGTTAAACTTTAAATAAAGATAATTTCACTCAAATTAATTTGGGTAATAATAATTGTAGAACACCAAATACAACAAACTATGTAAATGGTAAGCATTAGTTATCATAGTCTGAATGAATACTTTCTTCAAATTCAAAAGAGTGGAGAAGGAAATACCCCTAACTATTAGCTTTTCAGAGCCAAATAACACTTACATGAAGTTCTTTTTCTAATGAACACATGAGCTCGCACCTCAGAAACCCATTTTACTAGCAGGACCACTGCTGTAACCAGGGAGAGTAGTGTTAAGCCTTTTACTCACACATCTTATAACCTGAGGGGAAACGTCTCTGCTAAGACACCATTTTTTGTAATGTCATATTATTGTGGGAGTAGCAGATCTCAGTAGTGGCTTCAGTTCACACTGTTATTCAAGATGCTTGAATACTCTAAATAAGTTTTAATTTTACTGAATATTTCCCATACTCCTCTACTTGAAAATGACTCATTCCTGTCACGTTATTTGCCCACCTTCATAGAAAATCAGATACAGGAAATATGACTGAGCAAACATTTTTTTCCATTTAATTAAAACATGCAATATTTTTAAGAGCAGCTTTAGATCAATAAAAGAACAAGTTAGGTGGTCAGCCTATGGTAGAGAACTAACCTCTCCCGATGCAGAACACCTCTGAGTTTTCAAGTAAAGTGATTTTGAGAACTGGAGACCCCTCAAACTTTGTGAGCAAATACCTTCTTGTTCCCTAGGAATGCATGGCCTGTGACAATGCCCCTTTAGCCACCTTAGACGTACAATGCACCCATGCAGCTTCTCAGTCTTCATAAGTAGGTATCCAGGTTCAATGAGGTACAGGTCCCCTGTGGATGTTATGGTGTGTTAAGCATTAAATGTTCACGGGATGTACAGCTTCTGATAGGAACACTTGCAAATCACAAATTTTCCATTAAAGACACTAGTGTCTGCAAAATGGAATTCAGGAAATACTGAATGAGGATGCTGACATATATACATCGTGATGCAATTTTTGATGGCAGGATTACATGTTACGGATTTTAAAAATACTGTGTGATGTTATACCTTTTTTTTCTGCAACAATAGAAACATATGGGCAGTATTTTCTACTTAATGTATGACAGACAAATGGATTTCAGAAACTGTCTTGTAAATGAGAAATTCTACTTCCAAATCAATTTACAGATTAAGAACAACAAAGCAGAATAAAATAACAATGAAGAAAATCACTGGTAATTGCTAATTGGTGACTTCTTCGGACTCACATAAGCCTCCAAAATTGTTACTATATGGAAATAAAGTTACATTCAAGTTAATATTTCCAACACAGCAATTCTGGTTTTGGATGATCAGCCTAACCCTTTGAATCAACATCTCTCTTATTTGTTAGTTTCCAAATAAGTTTGTCTGTTTAAATAAATTTTCTTACTCTCAAAATGTTGAAGTGTACAGGGGAAAAGAAGAGAGATTTATACAAGTTAACATGTTCTTAAAATTTGGTATTTTAAATTACATAATTCAACTGAACAGTTTTGAAACTCAAGTGAGGTTTTTAAAGTTTGAAGAAATTCCATATGGAAAAATAATTTTCACAATACAGGTCAAACATTAAAATATCATTAGAAATATTCAAAACAACTGAACATAAAGCAACTGTGTAAACTTGGAATTTGCTCTGACAAACCTCTGGTAGTCCATTCCAACCTGAACGGAAGTCTATGACTGTCGTGGATTAAGCACAGACTGCTTAAAGTTAACTCTGTTAGTTTTTTTTCCTCCTTCTTCTTCATAAATAGCTAGCAAGAGGCTGTGTTTTGGATTTAGGCTCAGGACAGTAGCTGATAAGAACGATATGTTGTTCTGCTGCCAAGGTCAGCAAACAAGCAAAGAGACACAGTCCAGCTGCTAGCCTGGCTTGCTCTTAGGTTAAGGTTGAGAACCAGGCTGACCAATGATTTATTCCATACCATGCACGCCATGCCCAGTATATAGGTAAGAACACCCGGAAGAGTGCTTTCTTTTGCCTTCGCTCCGCTTTCGGTTTCAGTGCTCTCTCCTGGCTCCGCATCGCTCTCCGGTGGCCTTCCCCCCTCCCCTGCCTAGGACGCTCAAATCGTTATCTCCGTTCTGTGAGCTCCCTCTCCGGGAGGATCATTAGCTGGGGCCAGGTGGTCATTTTCCCCCCACTCTGGTCAGCTCTCGGTGCGGGACGCTGGGACTGTTATCTCTGCTCCGTGAGTGCCTCCGGGAATGGTGCACTGTCTGGGGGAATCGTGAGTGTAACACTGGGATCGTTAGCCAGCAACAGGCTGAG
>NW_010107165.1:0-48536 GCF_000699245.1 Pterocles gutturalis | reverse complement strand
CTTCCAATCTCTAACATTCTGTGATACTGATCTAAAGAACATGTAGCTGGATTATTCCAGCCATCATCAATCTCAATTGGTTATTTTAAACACTAAGAATTGTAAAATAAAGTACATGTACTTTCAAAATAAGCCATTTTTGTTTTCTTTCAAAAGAAACTAACTGCTTTCTGCTGTGTGAAAATGTTTGAGCCAATATGAGTCTAACATTCTAAAAGGCATTAATCTTTAGACTGAGGTAAATCCTTGTGATTTTATCTTAAGAATTTGAGAAAATTATCTGCACCACGAAAAGAGACACTAAAATCAAAACACCATTTCTGCCAAACTGTGGGGTTTGTTTTGCTCCTTGCTTTGCTGTGATACTACAATTTCATACCACCATGTAGAGAGTAGTATATGATCTTGCTACTTAATTGGCGTCAGTGGACAGAGTTCTGTGTAAAGACTACTGATAACAATGACTTTCCAATGGCAGCAACAGTAAAAAGGGTTTACTAGAGCATACAAAGCCTGTGCAATACCCACACTCTTGTTTGGGTGTATAATTACTGTGGTTTTGCAGATATATTTCTTTAAGCAAATCAGATATGGACAATAATATATATACCCTTGCATCTGCTTGCTTTGAAGGGGAAAAGTGTGTTGCCTTTTTAATTTTTGTGTCAGGATCCTCTGCAGATACTGATTACTCACGTTCAGAGGTAGAGTGATGGAAGGAGCAAATGTTATCTCTGTAAAATATTAAAAATCTCTTATCGTTCTAGCAAGCCTGCTTTGGCAAAGGGGTCTCTCTCTGGACCGTTCTGCCTGGGATGTGGATTCTGAGCTTGCAAGTGAACTTTATGAAAGGTGGCAAAGAATAAGACATGGG
The DNA here is from genome assembly GCF_000699245.1 of Pterocles gutturalis. Lineage (NCBI taxonomy): Eukaryota > Metazoa > Chordata > Aves > Pterocliformes > Pteroclidae > Pterocles > Pterocles gutturalis. The sequence goes on along the minus strand of NW_010107165.1, from coordinate 47,662 downwards.
GAAGCCTGCAGGTCTGTACAGAATCTGTTAGAAGTTCTTAATTCAAGCCAGTACAGCATTGTAAGAAAGGGTATTTCTGTTCTGAAGTATTCTTCTTAATTAGGATAAATACCTAAGTTGGTTATCTTGGAGCGTCTGAAGGTTTAGAGCACCCCAGACATGCCCAGCTTCCATTTCAGATGCTTGAACTTTAGACTGTGAATAATGTTCTGACTATAATAACCTCATTACAGCTGCCCAGTCAAAAAATAAAAACTGAAAGCAGTAAAAGCATGTTTTACCGGGTCATTAATGTAATTGCATGAGTCCTTCATCAACAGGTTGCATAACAATCTTTTTAGGATCAGGGTCTTTTAATAGCTTTTAAAGTTTCTGGTCCCTGTTCTAATGGATACTGTGTATTGGGGACATGGAGAAGGAAGCACTCACTATAACTAGCAGTTCTTGTATTGATGACATCCGTCACGTCAGCCCCTTTCCTGAGTGAGTAGGTAGAGCTGTGAAAACCCACAGTCACGTTGCAGGTGGAAGAGTGGAGACTGAAAGGATGCACATAAGTTACACTGGCTCTCTTCTACTAGGTTACAACTTGATGGGCTTTATTTTGTGAGGAACATTTTCAAGGAGAGATCAGTTGATGTAATTATAGGTCCTAGCAAATCATCATTTTTTTTGGCCTTTGTTTGAAAAAAATAAAATAAATTTAACAAAGCTTTCTGGTTTTGCCAATAAAACAGGAGAAGAATTTTAGGATCATCTCGCTTTATTCACCAGAAGAAGCCTGAAGAGGAGTCCTTTGCTTTTTTCTTGCCACGGTTGACTACAGAACCTGGCCTTACACTCAACTTCAGTGCCACAGCAGTTAAAAGTAGTGTGGTGAGGATGGTTGTTATGCTTTTTCTGACTTGATGTCTGTTTAGCTTGTTAAAATAACAAAGTCTGTGGTTAATATTTGGTGGTGCTTAGCATGTTCATACTTCTTGTAGGTCAGTATTTTGAAGTCTAATTTAAGATACCGGGTTTGTATCCCTTTGGCTCTTTGATAAGTCTTTTAGCTATCTGGTTGTAATATTTTAATACAAGGAGAGGAGGAGAGTAGTGTAGGTCTTAACTAACAATTGTTCGTGGTTGTTAAAGCTTTCCTTGCATCATTGGATAAATTACATGCTTGTGGTAAAATACTTGAACAGGGGATTTAGGGATAGGATGTGCTGTCATAAATGATGCATGTGGTTATGGGATGGCCTTCCTCATGCCACTACCTTATATGTAACAGAAGTGTGTACGGCATTTGTGTGAGATACAACACTTGAGAGATCAGCAGAGCAATGTGTCTTCCAACCACACTGACTGATTTCTTTCTTGTTTGTCAGATTTTGGTCACTACTAACCTAGCCTGGGCCAGAACCAGTCATATGGAGATAATTTTCATATGCACATATTGTGAATTACCTTAATATTCCATTTGCGCTATTTGATTGTCAATCATTATAGTAAATGTGTGTAACCTGCTTGCAATCAGACTTCTGTAAGAAAGGGTGGCACATCACTAATTTCGCCTTCTGTGGAAGAGCTTAGTTCATGTCTGCTTGTGTAAATCAAAATCCAAATGAAAGGCTTGTTTGGGGGAGTGGGAGAGGTCTGTATTTTTGCATATGTGGCTCTTCATGCCCTCTTAGCTGTTTTTGGAAGTGGTGACATGTCCTGTTGTTCCGTGCAATTTTGTGCACATATGATTATATCGCATTAAGACAGAAGCCAGGTTGAAGTTCCTTAAAAATGCAGATCATGTTACCAGTGCTGAATTATTTTACCTTCCAGTTCTCAAGTATGTAGTTTTTAACTTCTTCTTTTCCCCTCCAAACTATTTAGGTAAAGTATTTCGTACTAAGAAACCCTTCATCCTTCCCAGTTACGTTGCAGCTTCTGCCTCTTTCTTACTACCCTGATCCCCAAGCTTCACTGAGTCTGCTCAAAAAATGGTAATGAGTACAACTATCTCAGGATACTGTTTTCCCTTTTAAAATATGTATTTGCCATGCCTTACAATTGTTGCTTATTGTTTGTTTCAGTTTTTCAAAGTGTAACTTAAATGAGGGCAATCTTCTGACCCATTTTGGAAGATAAAGTCATGTTCAGAGCAGCTCCGTGTAGGATACAAGACATTGTAATGTACCTGATAGTTGATAAAACCAAATTGAGCGTGTTTTCAGCAAACTTATGTCTGCCAGCCATAAACTATAATTGGTCATTTTCTGAGATCTGAGCTTTAGTGCCAACTTGTTCAAGCAGCCCAGGTGAGGGGAGCAACTTGCAGAATTGGGGTTGTGCATCTCCCTGAAAGGCTGGTTGGGAAGTATCCAGAGTCTGTAGAGTGATCAGTGAGGAGGAAGGTAACTGAACCTTCCCAGGAGAAAAAGTTTTCTTAGCTTTTTCTTAGGTAAAAACCCTGGTTGAAGAAGAGGAAATGAGAGCCAGGAAGAAAAATTCAGGTTCAGAGCCAGGAACCCCATTATAAATGTTTAGGTCCAGCTAAGCAAATATGTCTGCATTGTTTTGAACTTTCTGTTGGGAACTGAGAAGATATAATGACAAATCTAGATAAGAGTGAGATTAACAATATGAAGGGGCTTGATGAGTGGGCTGAAGTTCACCAAAATAAGCACTGGCTGTCACATGTACTTTGAAAAACTGTGTAGTTGGTAGGAGTTATTTGCTAGGTTGGAGCCAGTGGGACTACCCATGCGCTTAATTGCAACTTACCTGGGGTCCAAATCCCTGTGTAACTGCTTCCTTAACCTCATTTCTGTACATACGTTCGTGTATGTGCATATATATGTGTGTGCGTGTGTGTATATATATATATGCACAATAATAACTACATCTGTTTGCATACTAAATTTAATTTCCACATGGACTCTTCCTTGAAATGACATATTCTCTGTATTTGCGCACTTTTGTTTCTGCAGATCTTTTAGGTTTACCAGAAATCACATCCACTAGCTGGTTCTTTTTAAGCTAATGTCACGGAAAGTTTTGACAAGTGAATTTCCAGTTCAGTGGGTGGAGGTCCATTAATCCTCTATAATCTGAATTTTACCTATTGGTTTTCTTATGTCTGTTTTTAATACCTTAATGTCAAATTCTTATAGTTTGCTCTCGGGCAAATAATCAACTGCTGTAAGTGAATTTGATTTGCAAAGTATGTGAAAGAAGATAGGAATTTTTCCCAAACAAATCATGAACAGAAGGAGGGATATTTGAGCAAATTTATTAGATTTGATTATTTCTTATGTGGGCAAAGGAAGCTTTGGGGCATTTGTGTTTGTGTGGCTTAGAAATTGTATTTCTCGATTGTGATCTTTTGCAGTATTGTATGCTGAGAGATCTAAAATGCTCAGCCATTTATCTGTTTTTCAAATGTGTGTAATTCACATAAAACTGATGTGTAGTATATTCTGTTGAAATGCAGACCCGCATTTCCACTGTATTTCACATCTGCCAAAATGCAATTGTAAAATTTATTTAAATTGTAAAATTTATTTAAGAATAAATGCCAGCATGTAAAAATAAGTTAACGTAGCTCTGACAGACTAGGTTTGAAGTGCTTAATTTTTTGTTTTGGTTTATTTAGGTTTGGCATAGATGTACAAGCAATTAATTTCACAACCACTGAATTCAGGCTCATGGATGAATGTTCTCTCAGGGTAAGATGGCTAATTTTGATAGAAGAAGTGGTCTGACACACTAGAAAAAGCTTTTTCTAGCTATACTGCATCTGAGTTGTTCCCAAGTGCTATTTAAAGCAATTTAATAGTGTTTTCTTGATTCTCTGTCAGGCTTGTATCTTTGTAGTCAGTTTTTTTTCAGAGTTTCAGTCTGTTTTGAAAACAACTAGATGGAGGGAGTGCCTGCATGCCCACATGTGTTGAAGAGGCCACTGTTTGCATTCTGTGTTGGGACTTACATTTAGCCCTTGGTGGACTATGAAGTGTCAGGCTTTTGTTTCAGTGATGTCAGAAGCTAAGTGATAATCTTTTCAGTAGAGGGAAATACTCTGCAATAGTTCAAGGGAGGAGAGGGCTGGATTCCGACACTTCACCTCAGTCTCATTATCTGACAACCAGAGTACGGTCCAGGGTACCCGGAGAATTTCTTCTTAAACTTCTAGTTTATGCAGAAGCCTGGAATTGACGTATTCTCCTTGCTGTTTGGGCATGCTGCAGCTACATCTTTAATGTCCTATGTAGATACATGTTTCTGCACATATGCTTTAAACCTTTAATGAAACATAGGTACGTTAGTAACTTATTGAAAGGAAAGACTACGTTTGCTAAACTAATCAAAGCTGACCTTTCTTTTTTGGCAACGGTTGTAATAGTTGTTGTAAAAGTGAAGAGACAGCAATTCATAAATCCTAGCCTGTAGGCACACGCTGAAAAAGAGAAGGTAGTTCCACTAGTACATGGGTAGGCCTGAGTTTCCCCAGTCCAATGCACCATACTTGTGACAAAATGGAAAAATAGCAGTAGGCCTTTACATCAGTATGTGTACTATCTGTTTTTCATTAGAGACTTGAAGAGCTAGAGAGGACATGTATGGTTAATAGGTATTCAGCATGTATAAGACAGACCTTGGATTGTTAACCAAATCACTAGTTAATATTTAAATTTTTTAATTTGTCATTGTTTCCCTGGTCACTTTATATACATGTGTAATGAATGTTAGGCTCATATTTGAGTGCATGTGTATCTTTGTTTGTATGGAGTGACAGGGTGAAGTTTGCAAATGCCATATGTGGTTTGCTTTTAATAAATACAGACTGTTAAATGCAGGTTCTGAAACTTTTTTGTGTGTTCTTTTTTTGTAGAATAGAGTAAGAATAAAAACATTTTGGACTGGAAAAGATCAGAAAAGCCATTAGTACAGCAGCCATGAATTGAAAAACCACAAAGCCAAGTGCCCATTTTGTAATGTTTATGGTTGTTTTGACTGCTATAGGTGTCTGATCACCCCTTTCTAAGAGGAGACCCCCAGTTCTGGAATAGAATATTTAAGGCTATTTTCCTTCTTTTTATGAGAAAAAGAATGAACAGCAATATAAAAAAAAAAAAAAAAAACAACAAAAAAATTACATTCTTTCCAGACTCTGTGAACTTCTGGTAGTTCTGGTCTTCAGTTAACATGATATGGCTTGTTTCCAGTGACTCAAATGATCAACATATTTGCCAGCAGTCCCTTTCTCACTTAAGTTGCAGGTCTTACGCTGAGGGTATAATGGTTGCCACATTTCCCTGTGCAATCAGTATACTGTCAGTTCTTGTTGTGTTGTGAAGTGTTTCAGGATTTCTTGAACATGAAAGATGCTATATAATTTCTTTTCCATCTGAGCAAATAAAAGTGTTTTAAAAAATGAAGTAATACATTCCTCATGATAATAGGTGCAGTAATATGAACTTTTGCTCAAATAAACAACCTTATCTGATGTTTTATGTTGTCAAATTGAAAGACTTTTGTATAACAAGTTAGTTAGCAGTTATTGTACCTTGCCAAAAATGTCTTATGTGATGTTATGTGAAGGTGGAGTGCTTGCTTTATTGAGATCTTTAAACACATGTTTTCTGTGAATAAAAAGTGCATTTTTGTTTAACAGAATGTCCATCAAGAGGATCTCATCAACAAAAAATGCAGTTCTGAGCTGCTTTGGTTAAGTTTGCAGCCACTGGAAACCAGAAAAGTTGGTGTAATTTTTACACCAGTTGACTACAAAAGAGTAGCTTCCCTTATTTTAATCAGGTAAGCCAGGTTTCCGTTGTGTGAATCGAACAGCTCAATGTAAAAATTAATTTAACAAATCTTGGAGCAAAGAAAAATGTTTAAAATCTCAAAGTCTGAATACCTCCAGTTTAATAAAAATTGCTTCAAGGGTCTTTGTGCCTTATGTCTCGGTGACTGAAAAATAGAGCCTTTTTTTTGTTGATATGTGATCAGTGGGTTATAAAATGCACATGAATGTACTGGCACAATTTTGAGTTAAGACAGCAACACTTTTTTGGTGGCTTTGCTATTTTCAGCTTAACTCCATAATGATGGGATTTAAGTATCCAGGGAGTCTAATGTGCAGCTGCACACTGGTTATGCCTGGAGGAAAAGAGAGTTCATGGAAGAAGCAACCATTTGTGCTAGGTGGCATTTTTGTTATCCGGTGGCAGTGATCACAAGGCGTGTTCCTTCACTGTGTGAAGGTCACTGGTGATTGGTTCCGGAGTGATCCTGTCTGTATTTAGGGGAAACCTATCCGTGTGAGGCCGGTGATTCTGTTACTGAAATACTGTTGTCTTGAATTGGCACCTGGATAGCAAAGCCATGATTTTGCAAACTTCGTTTGTGTTTCAGTGGCTGATTGCTTGATTTTTATATTATGGCAGAAACAACTTGACTGTTTTGGACATGGTCCATGTAGAAGGCTTTGGAGCCAAAGAATTGCTTAAAGTAGGGGGAAGACTACCTGGTGCAGGAGGATCTCTTCGATTCAAAGTGCCAGAAGCTACATTAATGGACTGCAGACGACGTGAGTAAGAGGAAACAGGTCTCTGATTTTGTAGATGACTGTGATACTCCGTAGTGGTACTGATACAGTGCAGTAATGTTAGAGCAAACAGAATGTTGAAATAGAAAAAGCTGAAGAGCTTGGTCAGGAGAGGTGTAGATTCACCTGGAGTACTGTGTTCAGATGTGGGGCCCCCAGCATAAAAAAGACCTGGACCTGTTGGAGAGAGGAGGAGAGGGCCAGAGGAGAGCTTCGAAGATGGTCAGAGGGCTGGAGCACCTCCTCTATGAGGACAGGCTGAGAGAGTTGGGGTTGTTCAGCCTGGAGAAGACAAGGCTCCGAGGAGACCTAATAGCAGCCTTCTAGTACCTGAAGGGGGCCTACAGGAGAGATGGGGAGGCACTCTTTATCAGGGAGTGTAGTGACAGGACAAGGGGTAGTGGGGATAAGCTGAAAGAGGGTAGATTTAGACTAGACATTAGGAAGAAATTTTTCACCGTGACGGTGGTGAAGCACTGGAACAGGTTGCCCAGAGAAGCTGTGGATGCCCCATCCCTGGAGGTGTTCAAGGCCAGGCTGGATGAGGCTTAGAGCAGCCTGGGCTAGTGGAGGGTGTCTCTGCCCATGGCAGGGGGGTTGGAACTTGATGATCTTTAAGGTCCTTTCCAACCCAAACCATTCTGTGATTCTGTGATTCTGTTTTCTCAAAACACTGAGGATAATTAAAAATCCTAGAAATACACTACTGCAAAACAGTCTGTGTTAAAATGTTGGTCACTTCTGTATTTTTTGTTCGAATGGAAGTAAAACCAGCAATTTATTTATAAACATAAGAAAATGGTTTTTAAGCACTGTAAAACAATTATTCTTTTTTTTCCCTTTTAGAACTGAAAGACAGCAAACAAATTCTATCCATTACGAAGAACTTCAAAGTAGAGAATATTGGTCCTCTTCCTATAACAATTTCGTCAATGAAAATCAATGGTTACAGTTGCCAAGGATATGGATTTGAAGTGTTAGACTGTCAGGAATTTTTCCTTGCTCAGAACTCATCACGAGAGATCAGCATTGTGTAAGCACTGAAAAATTTGCTGACAGATTAACTTAAGTGGAAATTTGAAATAATTAATTTCAGTAACAGACATTCCTGTAGCACAATCACACACAAAATTTGGTGAGCTTTGAATATAAATATCATAGTTATTTCCCCTTTTCAGTAAGGGTAATGTTAACAAGTTGATGATATGTTTCTTTATAAGACTCCATTATTTTTTAAAAAGCAGCATACATGCTTTTATCCATGCATTATGAAGTAATAAATTAAACCAAAGAGTTGTCACAATAGAAGAGTAAGAAATGCTCGTTAAAATCGTTATTCTGTAGCTTGTTCCAGGTAGCCTGACCACAATCTAGTCATGTTTTCCTAACATTGCACATAGTCTAAAACTGATTCTTTTTAAAATCCTGTTGAGTGAAAGTCGTGACTTAAACATAAGTAGAGTTAATATCACTGTATTACAGTAACTGCGGTTTCCTATGCAATAAGTATCACCTCTACTAATTGGAAAGGCAAGTCATGCCTTCTAACAGTAGCCATGACAGTCAAACAGAATAATGGTATGGGTCAGGGAAATAAGTGGAAGAAGAGAAAAATCTGATATTGTCTTCTGCTTTCCCTATCTTTTGAGCCTTGTTCTAGACTAACCGTAGTACCTGGCACTTTCTGACCTAATGCTGCCTGTACACTTGACAACTGTGGTTAAAAAAAAAAAAAGAAAAAAAAGAGTGTTTTGGTTAACATGAGTTGATCATGTGCCCCTTCTTGAGAAAAGGAAGATGAGTCACAGTAACGAGAGTATTGTGAAGAATCACAATAAGAACCTATATTTTACTGCTTGAAGAGGACCTCAAAGTCTTACCTCTGTTAGGTGCTAATGCCGCCTGCATAGTCTAAGCAGATAGTGGTCACTTAATTGATTGTCTTTTTTTCCATATTATTATATCAGAAGTTATTTTGTATTTTTTTGGTATCAGTCTGACTTCAGAAAATCAAATTCAGCCCAACAATGGTAAAAAATAACACCAGTTTTGTCGTCTTTTCCTGACAGATTCACTCCTGACTTTACATCTTCATGGGTAATCCGTGAGCTTACACTGGTGACTGCTGCTGATTTGGAGTTCCACTTCACGCTCAATGTGACTCTTCCACACCATCTGTTACCGCTGTGTGCAGATGTGGTGCCAGGACCCAGCTGGGAAGAGTCTTTCTGGAGGCTCACTGTCCTCTTTGTAAGGTAATGCTTTCAAGGCCTCTGGACCAGTTTGAAAGGGAAGCGACCACTGAAAGATCAGCAAGTGTTTTTGCCTTGTGTTAGATTTTTAGGGGTAATAGGGCCAAAATCTCTGCTGCATCTGTCTCCCAAGGGCTGTGACAGCTTAGGTTTGATGTAGTAGCTGGTGACGAAGTCGTCAAGCATTTCTTTCCTGCTCCTCCTGATAAACTTCCATGTTAAGGGTGCAGAGAAAAAGAGCTAGGACACCCACACAGGAATACCCAGTGGATACTCCCCTTGCTAGAAAACTTACTGCCCCTCCAGTAGTGACACACATGTAACATGTTAGTATCTGAATGTCATAAATAGAATCAAGTGGACTGGTAGATTATCTTTAAGCATTTCTGGACAATTAACATGAATTTTATTTATAAAGTTTCAGGCAACCAATTGAAGACCTTCTTTTCCTTCTGCTTCTTTCCTCCTTTCGCTTGTTAAAAAATATTCTTGTTTATTGTTACCTTTTGGTAGGCAGACTGCTAAACAGGCTACCCCAGAAAGATGATTTGGCTTGTGTTAGCTGACTCATTGCACATGTTAAACTTCTTTTAAGAGGACTGTACCTTTATACAGCAATTAAGGGTTCTGCTCCTACACATGTTCTTTTTTTGTCTTTACTAACCTTTCTCACTGTGTAGTGTGAACTGAAAGTTGTGTTTGTCACAGATGATGTCTGGTGCTTTCATCACACCAACTCTGAATTCCTACAGTCAGTACTAACAAGCAGTGAATGTGACTGTCGTGGTGATACATACATGTGCCGGTGCATACCTAACCAAGATCCTGATGCATGCTGTGGTTCTGCTTGCATTGTTGTTTTGACACTGAAAACAGAGCACAAATGAAGCAACAATAATGACCATGTTACATGGTTCTAGATGCAACAGAAAGGAGACTACAGGGATCTGAAGAGTCAGGAATTTCTCATTCTGTTTTCCCCTCTGATAAAATTTATACTGCATGATTGAGAAGGTGGTTTGATGAATTATAAAAATTTTTGTTCTGATCAGTTTATATTTGGTGCAATTAATACTCCAGAGAGAAAGAGAGGATGTTTTGCAGCTTCAGTTTTATTTCAGAAGTATCGTGGCATTTGTAGCCCATTTAATGCCAGCATTTTCTGTATGAAAAGAAAGTATTAAATAAATATCAAAATAATGACGTGACTATCATGAATGACTAAAAGGTACTCTGAAGACTGATAGGTGTCATACTATGATATATTTCCATTGTGTTGTAGTGAGACTTCTGATGTTCAAATCAAGTATTAGCTTTTTTATAAAGGATTTTTTCTTTGTTAGACTTTTTTCTTTCTAAAGCTCATGGCTGAGTTTTTTTATTGAGATAATAACTAATAAGGGCTATAAGGAAAAAGGAAAAGACCGTCACAACTGTTATTTTAAACTGTATTCTGAGTTTTCTCATCTGTCTTCTTACTTAGAATTTACTAACAAAATGTTTGAAAAGTTTATCTTGTTAGAAGCTTTTTAACTTTTTCACTGAGTACGACTGAAAACTGTAGACACCAGAATCTGTTGTTTTCTTTGGCAGCTTGTCCCTGCTCGGAGTGATTCTGATAGCCTTCCAGCAAGCTCAGTATATTCTAGCAGAGTTCATGAAATCAAGACAGAGGCCAAATCTTAGTTCTTCACCACAGCAGAACAGCAACTCTGTTGATGTAATTAGCTCTGATTCCTACAAGTAAGAATACTTTTTTCTTGTTTTGAATTGTCTTTTTTTGTACCCTGTTTATTGTAGAGTGATGCTTCTGTTTGTATCTTGATACTGCTGTGTGCTGGTTTAGAGTTCCAGGCAACCTCTTTCGGAGAGCTTTCGGTGTTGTGGTGTATATTCATCTCCACAAAAGAGAAATGGAAGAACTCGAGGGTTTATTAATCTTGTACATTGTCAGTAGTACATAGGGTAAAAATCGTGTGATGGAAGTAAGGGATACACCATGTGCAGCAGCCATGGAAAGAATGGAAAATAAATTAATGGTCCTCAAATCTGACCCTCTTGAGTGGCCAGTTAGGCACTTACTCACTGAAGCATATAAGTGTGTTTGAAGTCTGAGCACATACTTAGAGTCTTGCTAAACTCCCAGTGAAATCAGAATGTGCTTAGCTGGTATGATAAGTTAAAGACCTAATGCAGTTTCATGGCTTGTGAATATGCCCCCCTTTCTTTTCTTACAAAAATATCCCATAAAGCAATTCATGATAGCTTTGTAGATGAAAACAAATCTCAAATATTTTTTTTTCTCCAGGGGAAGCTGCAAGACATATATGGATTCCTATAGTTCCTCAGATAAAGGTAAAGGGAAGGGCTTCCTGTCTGTGGGCACTTCTTCCAGCCGAAGTCAGAATGCAGCAAAGAGAAGTCCTGCAACTTACAGTCACTCTCAGAAGAAACACAAATGTTCAGTTTACTACAGTAAGCAGAAACCCAACACAGCAGCTGGCAGTGCCATTGCAACTACTGATGAGAAACAGAATCAAGTGGAGGAGAACCAGATCTCAGCACCAAAAGAGGACATTTGCACTGATGTTGTCAGCGAGAACTGGGTAACTCTAAAATATGCAAATGGAATAAATGTTAACAAGAATTTAACTCTTCCAGAAAACTTTCTGGTTAAAGAAGAAAGTGCACTGAAAAATACAGTTCTCATTAAAAATACTTCTTCAGAATGTGATCTGAAGGAAGATCTTCAAACATGTATGTTTCCTAAGGAAACTAACCTTAAAACTTCAGAAAATCTAGTTGAGCTCAAAGAACAGGAGTTCTGTCCTGTGAAGATGTCTAAGAAGCTACCTGAAAGTCACTTGTCCAGAAATTCACCTCAGCAACAGCCAGAACTGCAAGAAATTTCTAGGAAAAATAGCGGTAATTTTTTTTCCATTTCTATTAGTCACAATTATTGGGTGAATCTTCTGTTGAGTCTTCACTGTGATCATGCTTTAGTGTTTTGAGTGGGACAGGGAGATGTGCTATTTCTTATGTGTTCACTGTGATTTATCTGTTTACATTCCTAAGGAAATAGCTTTCATTAAAAGTTGTATCATAAATCATAAATAGGCCTTAGTTTACAGAGATCAAGCTTGTGCTGTAGCATTTTAATGGTTAAAATAATTGATGTCATAGATCTGCTTATAAGACACAAATTGCCCTTGTCAAATATTCAGAAACATCCCAGTTTGCAATTTTCAGGCCCACTGAAAATCTGATGCCTGATTTTTAGAGTCACCGAGCAACCACGTTGAGTATTGGGTGTTCAGAACTCGTTTGACAAAACCACCTAAAATAACAAAAGCTGACATCAGAGTATTGTGAAATTATATTTTGTAGGAATTTGCAGATAAGCATTTCCCTTAGTAACTGAATAGCTGTATTTTTTTTATTTTTTCTTAAACTGTGGAACTAAGTTACCTGGGAAGTCTTACATCTTAGCTTTGCAAAATCCTAAGAGCAGCCCAAGAGCACCTGGGGGTAATGGAGAAAAGGGTTTGAGAATGTGTCCCCTGGAAGCTTGGCTTTACTTAGAAACTCAGAAAGTACTTGAATGAGGAAGACTAGTATTTGCTGTAGCTGTGGCAGAGTTGAGTGAGTGAGCGAGCCACCACAGAGGGATTTCAGGCCCTGCTGTAGTGTGTAGTTGTTACCTTGTGACGATTACTTGGCTGTTGTGTCATTATTTGTGAGATACAGTGGGTACACGTGTGCCGTCTTGGGTGAAGATGGGATAATTTAGTTCATATTTACAAAGTACTTTGAGATTCTTCATGTGCTCCTAAACTGCAGAGTGTGTTTTGTTTTTTTTTGCTTTGAACTAAGAAATCATCTGGGAAAGGAAAAAAAAATCAGTAATTATGTCTTAACTGTATTTGTATACACATGAAAGTAACTTTGAGTACAGGCTGTGGAAATAATGCTTAAACGTAAACCTATTGGGAGATACTAGAATTATTTTCATTGAGAGTGTTTCAGGAATACTGACAGTTACTTGTGTTTAGTGGTAAAGCACTACAGGTCATCTGCTGCATTGTATTGTATATTAGCAGTTGTGGTTTTCTGCACTGTATTTCTTTGTCTCAAGAAGTTTGGTAGGATAAATATAGTCTAGAAAGTACCAAGTTCCAGTGTTTGTGTCTTGATTAAAGTTACAGACCTGGTTTTGTGCAAACAAGGAGTCTTCAGACCTCAGATACTCCCATGTTTGTATGCTGGAGAGCAACAAAGCTCTGACAGCCTCCCTTGCCTGGTATCTCCCCTGGTGCTTCACATGGGCACCTTTCATGATTGTTGTGACTGCCTGCTGCAGAGAGGAGATGGTGGCTGACTCAGAGGCAGGATGTTGCAGTTGGTCCGTAGGCAGGAAACTGAAAACATTTGGATATGCGTTTCCTTTTGAGAAGACTGGTTCAGTGTGATAAGCGGTGGCTTTCCTCGTGCACTTCTGCAGAGGAGCTGAGAGTCTCAGCAGCAGATCACTGTGGATGTATTGCAGATATCTGAAATACCTGGACCTGATCAGAGCTGGAGTTAATTCTGTCCTGTCCAGCATTGGCAGGGCCCAGGCGGAGAGGACTGTGGGCAGCTCAGCTAGTTGTTGAGCAGGGCTTCCTCCCTTTTTCTTCATCTCTTGGCTTTTGTTACACAAAAATGATTCTTCCTCAGAAGCCTCTCAAGAAAACTTTTAATGATGAACCCATCCTAAAGAAAGGATGACTTCCTTCTGTCTTCATAGTGAATGCAGAGGACACTTCAGAGACATAAAGCTGCAAATAAAGGCTGTCCTTATTTTCGTCTACCCACTTTTGAAAAGTCTTCTCCTCAGCTTGCAGGGATTTTCCATTTGTTTTTTAGCCAAATATTCTCTGGTTTAAAATTCTGCCTTACAGACGTCATGGCTGAGACTCAAATAGCTCAAGTTCAGATGAGATGAGCAGGACTTTGGGTAATTTGTGCATGTGCTAGGAGCGGTGTGCCCATGAGCATGAATCATACAGAGCTACTTTTTGCAACTGCTGTAAGAATTTTTACATGGCATTAGCTTTTAATTTTGAAATTTCAGCATCATCAGCCTAGAGATTATTCTCCTAGTGTTTTGGAAAGCAGCACAAGTCTGTTTTTAAAGAAAGGTGGAAGATAGTTGTGGTTATGATTGGGAGCCCATTCTCTTCTCAAGCAAACTGATGCTACTGTTTAATTGTAGGGAATAGTAGCCAGCAAGTGCCTCTCAGGAATGAAACAGAAAACTGTGAGACTTTAAAAAAACAGATCAATCTAAAGCCTTCCACGGAGAAAAAGATTAATAAAGGACCTAAGGAAGAGACTCCATGCTGTCCAAAGGAGGAGATTACTTCTTCTGAGGTTTGTATTGTGATCTTTTTATTTTTCAAATTTAAAATGATCTTTTTGTATATGTATGCACATGTAAGTATGTGCATAGGTAGGGACTATTAGGTGCAGTCACAGCTCTGAAACACTGTAAATCGGATGAATGAGGAATCATGCCAACATGCTGTCCCACATCCATTGTGTACTAATGCTGCTTTATAGAATGACGAACAGTTTGGGTAAAGATTAAAACAGCACTTGTTTTGTGATATTGGCCGTATTACGATGAGAGGTGTTCTTTACTATTGTCAGAGCAGGCACAAACATACTGGAAGCTAATGCCAGCTGCTAAGCCACAATAATGAGTGGGAACATACTCGGGAAGGGAGGTGTCCTAGGTGAGCGTCTCAGCCTTCGTTTGTAGACCTGATCTCCAAATACAGGGATTTTATCAGAAATTTTCATTTGGGAATATAGCAGGCAGAAGCCCCTTAACAGATTGTGATGCTGCTGAGAAGGATCATTCTTCACCCCTGGTTTCTGAGCATGATAAACACAGCAGACTGTGCCTTTGTTTCAGGCAGCATAAAACACTTGAAGAACTTCATGAGGTAATTAGTAAACCCAAAAATTTTGATCCTGTTTGTGTCCTGTCTACTGGATAGGAATCCCATGGCAAAAAGGTGTAAGGAGGAATTGCTTACCATGCTTGAGGAATATGTATCAGAAGAGACAGGGTATAGTCTTGTTTTGAGAACTGTTGTTACAAACTTCTTTCTGTGTGTGGCTGATGGTGCTCAGTTTGTTTCTTGCATTTTTTAAAATTAATGTTATTTGTTGGTTAACTTACCCCATAATTTCCTCAGTTGTAATTCAGATGAATGCATTCCCCCACCCCCACCCCCCCAGCTGCTGAGGAAAGGGAGGATTTATTGCTGCTGAACTTGCACACAAACTGTTCATAAATCTAGCAGATGTTTTTTGTTTTTAGCACATTGGGAATTTTATTGACTGCTTTCCTTTTTCTCCCCCTATTTTTTTTTTATTTCCGTGGAAGTCAAGGCTAGATGCTATGAGGGGGAAAATACTAACATTGGGAATTAAAAAATTTCTCTCTCGTCCTCTGTTGGTGTCTTGAAGGACAGAGTCTTGGAAAGGCTGGTCAAGTTGATGTTGCTGGAAAAAGGCTGTGCTGTGGAAAGGCACTAAATCATGAATAACTATGCATTTGGGTCTGGTCATTCTGCCCAGAGAGGTTTAGCTAGAAAAGTCCAATGGAGTTCATTTACTGAGGTAACTTCATTTTATAATGTATGTATTGTCTCAGCTCGTATTTTTACCTTTAGCAAGAAGATGTCTATAGGAAGAAGAAACCTCAGGAGAAGAAAGAAGGAAATGTACCAAATATGAATTGGAATAGAAATAGAACATCTAGAAAAAATAAGAAGAAGAACGTTAATATATCTACAAGGTATGTATTGCCTCACCAAATAATGAAGAAATACAGAGTTGCTGTAATGTTTCCACAGGTTTTTTGAGATTTGCATAGTACATTAGGCAGGATCACTTTATCTATTTAAATAAACACGCTTTAATCCTGGCCTGAGCCGTTATTTTTAAGAATGTACCCTACTAAGTATCAGCAGCAAAAAAGTTTTCCATTTGTAAATCTGCATGTATATAGACACACCCCATTCTGCATAGCAGTGGTCACTCTCTGTTATAGTCTGGAATTTGCTGTCTGAAGTTTGGATGGTTAGCTTCCTTTCCATTGTGTATTGTGTGGATAAAATTCAGTCATGTATTCTCTTCAGTGAAAAAAGGAAAACAAAATTGTTGAAATGATTCCACCTTCAGGAGAATCATCTACTATACAGAGTAACTGAGGGAATGTTGTCTTCTAGTAGTTTTGAAAGAAGAAGAAGAGAAATACATAGAAAAGAGACAGCGGCTTGCATTTTTGCCATAATGATTAAAAGGATTAGAGCAGCACTAGGCTCAAAAGAATACTGAGAGCACCTTGAGGAGTTACTTTTTTTCCACCTTGAGGTTGTTTAAATGCATGTGTAAAGTCAGCTGTAAACTACTGTGAATTATTTTTTCATATTTTTTAAATTTAAGTTATTTGGGTTGTTGTTAAAAAATACCAGTTACAAACTGCTGCTAGAATAGAAACACTTATGAGGAGAAAATCCTCCTCCTTTCCCTCCCCCATCCCTTTGAATTAAGGTCACGATCCTACAAAGCCTTCACAGACTTAATTTTTATTACGCATGGTCCTGTTGAGGTCAGTGGACTTAACAAGGAGACTGTAAATCTGAAGGGACTGTTATAAGTCATTACAAACAAATTACTGTTCATTGTGTGGGAAGACGGCATCAGCTGGGGTGGGTTATTTCCAGGGATGCCCCATCCCTGGAGGTGTTCAAGGCCAGGCTGGATGAGGCTTTGGGCAACCCAGTCTAGTGGGAGGTGGCCCTGCCCATGGCAGGGGGTTGGAACTTGATGATCTCTAAGTCCCTTCCAACCCAAACCATTCTGTGATTCTATGAAGTCAGCACATGTGTAAATCTTTGCAGGATGCACACCTTTGTAGGTAGGAAGGATAAAATAATTGAAGTGAAATACTGAAATCTGGTGTCTGTTCCCTGAACTGATCCAGCAGTTTCTAGTTTCTGAGTTAAGATTTCCTTCCTGTAAGTTAAGCCATTTCCTTCCTGTAGTAACTTGACAGCTGGATTTTGTTAATTTTCCGTTAATACTCTCTGATTATGATAGTGGATCTAGATATTTCATTTTTACTAGCAAAACTTAAGATTTCTTCAGATGATGGTTTTATTCTAGTTATAATTATGCCACTGTAATAGAGTAGGGCACATTTTTCTGTGTCTAGATCTTTGTACGGAGCTAGACAGTGCTTATCACTGTAACATTTGATTTGCTTCTGCAAATGTATTAGTGAATGGAGTTAAACATACACACGTAATTTTGCTTCACCCCCTGAGACGTAGTAGTCTGTGTGGTGGGATATTGTGTTCTGGGAAAGGTTTTTTAGGTTTCTGTAAAGTTGGGGAATAAGACTCCTAAGCCTATTCCTTGCTCCCCATCCTGCCTCTATAGCCATGTGAGTTGAAGTGTTTAACGCCAGAAAAGGAAAAATGCAGCTGAAATGTAAAATGCAAACATGTTTCTTTGGGTGTGGTTGTATTAGGGTCCCTGAGCAGAGTGAGTTGAAGCATATGTGCAGTGAATTTGAAAGGCCGGATCTGAGAGCGAATATTGGAATAAGAGCCTGGTGTCCTCAGGGTAACGGGGAAAATTGTAAAGCAGACCAGAAGACTGGGAACTTGTCTATACAGGGAGAAACAGGTATGCATTCTTAATTGTCTTAAACAGGGGAAGAAATTTCATGTGTTTTTGTGGCAGTAGAGCTGTATTCTTTTCTTGAGAGACTTTTGCTCCTCTCCCCATTGAACCCTCACATGAAGACAGCAGGACTGGCACGATGCATTGTCTGAATTAATAGCTGCTCACTTCTGAAGGGCTCCGCATGCTTCCTTCGAGGGGTTGGTTGGTGGTGCAAATCAGAAGAGAGATCAGTCTGATGCTGTAATCCATCATTCCTGGGTGAAGGACTGCCAGTCTGCTTCTGCGTTCAAATTGCAGCCAGTATTAACTGAAGTGGCTGCATTGCGAAGGCCACCTTTGGAATAGGCACCTTGTGTTCAAAAACCACCACTAGCTTGGGTACCTGCTTCCTGCTTTTCCGTCAGCATTTTAAGCTGCTGTTTTAAGAGGAGGGCTGAAGAAGGTATCCATATTTGTAGCATTGTCCTTTGTCTCCCTGATGAGATAAAAAAGGAGAATCTATCACTTGTGAATTGATCAATTGCAACATTTGTCATTGCTTTTAGTATGCATGTTCCTATAGCACATTTCATGTTTAAAATATTAACTGTATTTCAAAGAACTTCCTATTCAAAGGGCTTCCTATTTCAAACCACTGCCTCTAACTGCACTGCATCCTGACTTGTGTTCATTGTACCAGGGATGTCATGTAGGTCAGAAGCTTCTCATGGCAGGGGCTGGCACATTTATCTTGAGGCTATCAGTAAATATTATTTTCTGTCCTATTGTCAAGAAATTCCAAGAATCCACATAAGCTCATGTTCCAGGTGACTTTTCACTGAATCTTCATCTGAAAGACTTTTCTTAAATGTTTTCTCTTGTTTCGTTTTTGCAACTTCTTTAGAAAGCTTTTATCAACGGTCCAAAAAGAAGTGTTTGGAGAAGTTTTGTTCTGATTCAAGCTCAGATTGTGGAAGTTCATCGGGAAGCGTTCGTGCCAGTCGGGGGAGCTGGGGTAGTTGGAGCAGTACCAGCAGTTCGGACGGAGATAAAAAGCCCATGATTACTGCCAGGCACTTTCTTCCATCCAGTAAGTTCTGCAAATATCGTTTCTGCACTGTTCTGTGCAGAGTTTCAGCCTTCCTTCTGAATGGAAAGGGGGTACCGTGGTATGGGGCATGTAACTTGCCTTTTGTAGATGAGAGCACCTCTCAAAAACACAAGGAGAGATTTAAGAACTTGTTACTTGAAAAAAAGTAACAGAAGTTCTGTGGAGAATGAAGATGAGTTGTCAGGCTACAGAGAATGTGTCAGACTGCACTGAGGAAGCTGCACAATTACTTTTCATTGAGAGACGGAAGAACTGAGAGTCACTAGTCAAAGCATTTTCTTCCATTGAATTTATGTTATGTCACATCATGTTCATAAAAATACAGTTGTTTTGTTAGAGTTATTTAAGAAAATGCACAAATGAGGAATGTGTGGAAGCAGTTCAGATCTGAGGACGCTGGAATTGGATGGCGGTATTCGAGGCATAAGTAGCCAGGAGATCTGAGCCTCTTGAGTATAAGAGAAATGGGAACTGTGGTTCATAACTGCAGTTTTTTGAATGTCTGAATATCATTAAAATAGTTTAAAGCCTAAACCCTGTCACCACCATCACTGTCCAGATTGATGTAGCACTAGAAATAAATTTTAAAGAAAGTGCTGAAGTGACACAAGTAAAACCAGCTTTGAGTACCTGAAAAAAGCTCTTTAGAATAATTTAAAAATGTGCATGTACTTACATATATATATGTATTTATGCATGTATAAAACTTAACATTACCAAAAGATACAGTATGTGATGTATCTGAACCTGTGATCTAATTGTGTGCACATGACTTTTCTGTTTGTTCAAATTGTAGTACCTCTTAAAAAGAAAAAAAATAAGTCATTTGAAATTTAAAAAATTCAGACTGTGGTAATCACTTATAAGTCATTGTCCTGGTTTTGGCTGGGACAGAGTTAACTTCATAGTAGCTGGGCTGAGGAGAAGGCTGATCACATAGTGATGTTGGCAGTTGCTGCCAGGACAGTCGAGGGCTTTTCAGCTTCTCTGCTGTGCCAGTGTCTGCAGGGGCAGGAGAAGCTGGGAGGGAGCACAGCCCCAATTACTAGCCTAGGATTTGACTTTAGGTTTAGGATTGAGACCCACATTGGGTGGTGTAAAACCACAACAGTCATCAAATACATTTAAGACCATGTGGAAGTAGATGGCATGCTTTGGAATAAATGCAGTTAGTGATACTCCAGTCTCTGAGAGAAAACTTGATTAACACTATTGATGAGTCTATTTGTGTGTATGTATATTCTGTGCATACTTCTTTTTGTAGTATCTTTGATTTTCACAGTCATTCTTTTCCTTAGGAGAGAATGTTTCACAAAATGATTTTCCATCTGAAACTCCTATCACTTTAAATCTGTCTCATAACATCTGCAGTACCAGGTAAAAAATTTGAATCTACACCTGTAAGACATTAAAGAAACACCACCAACTTGAAATCTTGTCTCATTTTGATAAATTGCACCTACCTGTTGTCATTTTTTGTGATCATCTAATTGCACTTTCTAGTTGGAAGAAGAATCATCTTCTTCAGTATGTGAAAAGATATATGCAAAATGGATTATGCTGGGGAAGTGCAATAAGTGCCTCCAAATGTAAAATAAAATTGGGGAAAAAAGGAAATTATTTTTCCCCTCTCATTTCTTCCAGATCTTAGCAACTTATTACATTTCCATTAGCACTCAGTTATATTAAAGCAATAATTTTTTTAAAATAAAAAGGTGGGAGTGAGACTTTCAAGTTGATGTTATTCTTTTAATGGGAATAATGTTCTCCTAGGATATACAGCATGAAAATTGATTCCCCCCACCCCCAGATTCCTTTCTACCTCTTTACTGTAGTAGAGATAGCATCTACAATTTTTATTTCTGAGTCCTCATTTCACTTCTCATTCATGACTTCCTGTTTTCACTAGCAGAAATAATTTAATCCTTTTCCTCTGGGATTCTGGTGCTTGAAAATATTCCCTTTCCATTCATATTGACTAGTTTCTTTGATGGGATTAGACAAATGTGAAATTGGTGTTCATGTGTGCCTATGTGTCTTCATAGACATAGAAGTAAACTTGCCTGAAAGTTGTTGGAGCACTGAAACATTGTGAGAGATCCTACTCATCTTCATGAACTATAGCTTGTTTTCCAATTTTAGAGAAGAGCTGTTGAATTAATTTGCAGTAGGTTGATACTTGGATAATAAAAGTGGTGTCTTTAAGATGTAGTAATTTTATTCATTTTGCATGCGTAATAAGTAGCTGGCTTTTAATTGGGAAAAAAACGAAAAAAGTTTTACAGTGGCAATTCAAAATAAGAAAAATCAGGAAAGAAAGTGGGAAAGTAGTAGCAATCATGATGTTCATTAGAATATTTTCTGCATTTCTATATTTCCTTTAAAATACTTTGGATTATGGAATATAACTGTGTCTAGACTCAAGAAATTAAATTTTCTTTTCATTCAGCAGAGACATGAATGGCATCCCCCAATATCCTGAAACCTTGTGTCCCAACTTCACTGACATAGCTGCAGATCCTGACAAAAATAAAGGTCAGTTACTTTTTTAACAACTGAAGTTGGTTTTGCACACTTTGTCAAGCACTTTCACTGATGTTGCCAATAACACTGGTATACACCAACTTGATAGACATGTTGTTATGAGAACTTGGTTTACCTCTAAACAAGTTAAGAGCAAAGTTAGCAAACAAAAACTTATAGCCTTGACATTTTTTGCTGCATCTTCTCTGTGTGAAGACAGCATTTAGCTTTCAACTCACCTTTTAGGTATTTTTTGCTTTTTCCTCCTCTTGCTTTGCAGAGATTTATGTTCAAGTACTGTGGCTGCGAGATCAAGAGCACTGGTTGCTGTGTTAAAAGGAAGCTCAGTATCAGATCAGATATGACCCTTTTTCTCTCTAAATTTCCCTAGTTGGGACCCGTTCTCTTTTGAAAGCCATAATAAATGAAGTTGGGTTGGGCTGTTGAAACTCTTGAGTTTTCATTGTTTGTATCTCAAAGGGAAGTAATATTAACTTGTTGAGTGGGATTCATAAAAGCAACAGGCTACATGGTGAGGTGGAGTTTGAAAGCTGGTTGGGACACGTGTGGCTGTCTCTTCTGCTGTAGGTTAACCTGTGTCTGGTAGGATACAAATGCTGATTAAACTTTGTCTCTGGTAGCAATATTCATATTCTCTGTCATGTGAAATGAAGAAATAGAGCCAACTTTGCAACTGTTGTCTCATGGAAACTGCTAATTTGTATTTTTTCCTTTCTCCAGCTGCTTGTTCTCACACAGTTGATAGGAACCAAGTATCTGTGGGCAGTCAGGGCACTCAGTCCTTAGAAACCAGTACGATGAATATCTGCCCCAGGGGCTAAATATGGCCCTAACGAGTTCATGCATTGTTCGGTCATGAATGGTTCCAGTCTATTCAAAATCCAACCCTGTTATCACTGCATTTGGGTGGTTGGACTTCAGAGATGGTTACTGACTGATGGGTGGAGGCGAGGAAGAGGCTGGTGGAGATCACATCCCTGCTGTCTGTCCTGCTGCGAGGAAGGGTGCTGCCTTGGCGCTGGCAGCTAATGACTTAAAGACTCTCTGTAGGATTTTCTTGCCCTATTCTGTTGAATTTCAGCTTCCCAGTTCAAGTCTTTTTATACTTTTTTTAAACAAATAGAAATTTTGAGATTTGTTTAAAGAAGGATATTAATCACAGAAAAAAAAAAAAAAAGATTGGTTAGTAACTGGATTTTTCATCTAGCATACAGTCCTCATTGAAGATCTGAGACTAAAGTGTCATGATATCATGGAGCCTCCTTTCCGTTGTTCTGCATTTCATTCCCTTTTCCTTTTTTAGGTCTTTACCCAACAGGAGACTTGTGGCCTGCACAGCCAGTCTGCCTGACAAACAGTTTAAACTACAACCTTGAGAATAATATACCGTGCATGATCCAAGAAACCCCCTCTGTTCACAACAGGCAAGTTACGGTTTATGTAAAGAGTGCGGATAACGCGTTGTTCAGGTTTGTGTGCACTTGAGCTTGTCTTACAATGTTTGTAAGGCAGATGATAGTTAAAGTAAAATTCTTGCTGTCAATTCAGCCTTAGTTCTAGTTGTTTATGTTGTTCCATTAGTACATCATGATTAATTTTGCTAAGACAAATTCACTGGTGTTCCTGCTCATATTTAGATATTCCACAACTTCTTTCAAATTTAATTAAATAGTTTTTGGAAAGCTTTTCGTTTCTTCCACTTCTTTTGCATGGCTGGACAGAGGGCCTGGCTTTTAGGTTCATTGTCCTCTTGCTAAATACATGGCTTCTGTATATCATGGGATGTGTTATGCAGTGTGTACTTGTGTTAAATGGCATGAAGAACCAATGAAGGGAAATAGTTCAGTCTGAAGGTGGTGTAAGGATACAAGTTGGTCTGACTTTCAGACTCTGTGTAGATTTGGGCTGATCTTCCTGTAGTAATGAACTTGAGTAATTCTTGTACTTTGGACTCCCGACACTGCGAATTTTACTGATGAAAGATGCACCACAAGATAGTGAGAAGAAATACTGTGCCACCACATAGCAGTGAAATACTCTGACAGTTCTTCAAGTCGTATCCTGCCATCTGAAATGACAAAGTGGTAAAGCAGAAATCCCCAAGCGATGGTCTTGTGATCCCAACCAACCTGCTGACCTCAATTCTAACTGTAATGTCAACAAACTGCAGCCCTAATACCTGGAAGCAATGGCCACTGCTCTTTCCAACTCTTCAGTTAGATGAAATGTATGATGATTTGTGGCAGACTCTGTATTATGCTACTTTGCTTTCATATGCCCAGCTCAATTTGGACTTTGTATACAAAAATACATGTAATTATTCATATATAGTAGTGGTAACTTACGATTGCTTCTTGCCCGAATTGTAAAACTGCATTAGCACAGCTTCAGGTGATATCCTTTTATACGCCTACCTTGTCCAGACTGGGTCCAGACTTGGACTTCTTCAAGCTTTCTGCATAGAAGGGCTTGTTTCACTGCTGACATATCTTTAAGAATTATTTTTGAAAAGTCTTTTTGAAATTCTGAAATTATTTTAATTAAAACAAGTATAACTCCTACAAATCAATGTGTAGTTCAGAAAACATATTGTTTAACAGGACTTTAACACATGTGGTAGGGTAAGTAGAAATCTCCTTTTTCATTACTATTCTCAAGCATTCAAATGCTTCAGAATGTGTTACATTTTCTTCAATTTCAAATCATGTTGTTTCACTTGATATCTACCATTTCCATGGTTCTGGGAAACAAGTACAATTATTTTGTTTTTACAGAGGAAGAAGTTGAACCCAGTTAGGCGTTGCAGGACTCTGGTAGCTGTCATTACAAGTTGTTCATCCTCTCAGAGGAAAAAGAGCTCAGTGAGAATTGCTGTGATTACGTAGTGGCACCGAGTAGATGCTGGCAGAATTGGCAAGTGGAATGTGAAAGGCTTCATGATCAGTTACAGACATTTTGCATCCAACAGCTTTACATTAAATAAGTATTTCTAAATAATTTGCAGAAGTTCTGCAAATTGTTTCTGACAGCAGATTTTTCTTTTTCTTGGGACAGCTTCATGGACTGGAATGCAGCTTGCGACAGCCAGTTTTCCAACATGTATTGTCCACTAGAGATGAATGAATATGGTGCTTTCCCAGAAGGTAAGATTAAATAAAGCTTATGAATTATCACAGAACATGGTTTTTTCTCTCACGTTTTGTAGAACAGAAGGCTGAGCTTGTCTATAAACATCTGGGTGTTCATTGCTTAAGTAGACTTTAGAGTTTTCAGCTGACTGGGTGCTCTGTTGTAATGAAGTGTCTGCATGTGGTGGATGGGAAGGCTGATCTTCATATGGAGTTATTAAGCCTGAAAAGCCAGCATACAGGACTCCGAGAGGGAATAGAGAAAAAAAATGCGCGTGACTACAGTATTACACAAATCTTTTTGCACAATTTTCTTTGTTTCCCCTCTGGCAGGCTTCTGCCTTCCAGTGTGTGAAACAGAAGGCCTCTTGTGACCAATTACCTTTCCAGGCTAGAGTTTCTTGGCTTGGGAAGCATGCTGGCAGCAATCTAGAATTCTTTAGCATTACCTAAGCAATAATTAAAGGTCAGGCTACAGTATCGCAGGCAGCACAGTGATCCCTTGGGTGCTTAGAGCTGAGGCATGTTGGCAGCGAAGCCTGGGTAGGCTCTGCCATGCACGTTCTGTGGCTAATAAAGACTCTGTTCTCCAGTAGAGAGATTGCCAACTCTTTATCCCATCCTCCTGATAGCAATTTGTTAGTGGGTCTCTAATACAGAGTGGTAGTCTTGTTAACAGAAGTTGTTGCGCCTTGCCGCTGTGCTGCCCTGAAGTCACTGAAGGCTTAGGTTGGTTCCAGGCTGGCTCATTCTGAGAAGGTTAAATTTTCCTCCACAGGAATGTTAGTATCGTTTATATTGCAAAAGCCCTATTTTGTCTTCCTACTTCTATAATCTGCAGAAAATATGAACTACCCCAGTGGCTTCCCGGGTACTGCAGCAGTGCAGAATACAGCCTTCATTGACCAGAACTGTCCCTCAACTTGGAATGCGCCTCCCAACATGCCACCTGCCTGGGAGCCCACCAGTTACATCAGCTCCACAGTGAGTACTGTCACTGCGAGGCTCTGCCTTCCTGTGCCTCTTCAAAGCCTTCCCAGTGCATTCCTTTCTTTTCCTTATCTGTTGCTCATGCCTTCTTCATGAATCCTTTAAGTCGCCTGTGATGTATGTGTCTGATGCTGGCATTGGTAGCCTGGCTTTTTCCCAGCTGTTGGTCAAGGTTGTTACTGGACCTTGTCTGTGAAAGTTTTAAGACAGATCTTTTCGCCTGAAAATGGATTAAAATCATCTTAACATACGGAAAAACATTTTTACTTACATAGTCTACTGAGACTTCTTCCTATCAAAATCAGCCTTTACAGATGAGAGTGAAACACAGAAAGTGCTGACAGCAAAACCCAAAGAGATTTGGAAATTGTAAAGGTGAATGGACAGCTGCTCTCAGTGACTTTGACAGGTTTTTTTGCTAGGAAATCCAACTGATTTAAGCTGGATTTGTGCAAATTTATGAATGCTGACTTTGACCTGTTACACTCTAGACTACACTCTAGACTAGCCGTGTTTATGTCATCCCATAGTGCAATGTAGTGACTTCAGTTCAAGGTGGTCTTTAATTGTAACCACCTTCTCTTATGCTCATATTTCAAAATCTTCTGGTTGAGAATTTTTTTTTTTATTTGTGGTGGGTTTGTTTTGAATAAAACTAACAAAATAAAGCAAAAAATATTTCCAACTGCAAAAGCGAAAATTCTGCTGTGTTAAAAAATGGCAAAACTGGTAGAAGACTGTTTCCTAAAATAAAAGTGGCTTTATTTCATATTTTATTTTTTTTTACAGAAGGTAGAGATTGGAAAATACATTAGATAATTCAGTTCATTTCCCTGGCGAGCTTTCCCCCCACAATACATTTCAGTGTTTCATTCAGTTTTAAAAGTCCCAGGACTTCCATGACCTTCTCCGAGAGACTTCCTCACAGGCTAACACATCTTGCCTCCAGGAGGTTCTTTATAAGCTTTCAATATTTTCTAACTAAATTCCCTAGCTCCCAATTATAGTCTCTTTTCCATACTGAATATCCCTCTCTGCTCCCGGCATGCGTGGTCTTTCAGTACTGACATAAGTTTCAACCTTTTTCTTGTCGTTCCTGGGCATGCTTCTCTCTTAATTTTAACTCTCAAAACATTCATGGTGCTCTTCATGTGTCTTCCATTTCTCCCTTATTTTTCTTAACAGCCTGACCAGAACTGAATATTGCGTTCCTGTCACGGTCATATTGATACTGTGCAGGGAGGAGCTCATATGGCTTCATTTAGCCAAGTGCCTTTGCACACACACCCACACACACACCCCCACTAATGCTGCTGTAATATTTTCAGCAATCATATTGCTTTATAAACTCATGTGCAGTTTTCTCCTTCTCTGCGTAAATGCTGCTTCCTCCCATTTAGTACTACATTCCCACTTTTCTTTAGCAAATGGTCCATTTTGCAGTTTCCTGTGCTGACTTTATCTCGCCCTACAGCCCTACCTCTCAAGCACCCGAAGCTTGTCTCCGATGTCTGGACTTTTTGGTTCCATCTGGGCACCTCAGAGTGATGTTTATGAAAGCTGCTGCCCCATCAGTGCCACGACCCAACACTCGACGCACGTGGAGAACCAGGCAGTTATGTGTAAGCAGGAATACTATCCGAGGTTTAACCCCTTCCGTGCCTACATGAACTTGGACATATGGACTACAGCAGCCAATCGAAATGCAAATTTCCCACTTTCGAGGGACTCGGGTTACTGTGGAAACGTGTGAAGGGAATTTGATTTAAAAATGTGAATAAAGATGCTTGCAATTTTGATTACTAGAGTAAGCTGGTTGTTGAATAGATTACAATGTTGGTGGATATTTTGGCACTTTTATATTGAAAATAAATTTTTTTTACTGAAGTCTGAGCATTCAGTGCATTTTAAAAAGTAAAGTGTATTCAGGGCCCTGTTATTGCCAGGTGAAGACTGTAAATTTGAAACTTAACATTTTTTAAGATAAGGGCAGAATTACATTCTTAAAAGCATCCGTGAATGTGTACTGCACATATTTCTTCTGAAGTGTACATTCTCTGGTATAAACGAGGAGTGGTTTAGCATTTGTAGGTACAAACTCACACCCGTAAGTAATCACATCTGTACCAAACAGTAAGACTGGGGGTCTACCTGTTGATGCAGATCAGAAATTTTCCAAATGGTGCCACTTCTACTGCTGACATAGTTGTTCGTGGGTGTTAACTTCTGGCACTAGAAAAAAGACTGAATTGTGGCTTGTTTATCTGGCTTCAAAATGCAAGCTGTCACTTGAACGATGTTATGCTTGTGCGGTGTGGGTGAGTGGGCATTTCTTCCAGGAGCTTTTCTTGCGAGTGACTCCTGACATTTTGTGTTTATATTTTTAGCTTTCACATTGCAATAGCATTTTGAATGCATTTAATTGCCCATGTTTAAAATGCCAAAGATTGAACTGGAACAAATATGTCTTTGAGAGCAGAGTTCACACCACTCACCAAAACAGAACAGCATTGTGTTAGCTTGTGTTATGAGACTGAATCTCTGCAGTGGGAAACGCAACCAGGGAAGTGCTGCCACCCACTTTGGGGCTGAATCTTTCCATAGTGCAAACTGTCTCTGCTGACTGTTCCCCTCGAGCCCTTTGTTCTGGCGCGGCAGAGCCTGTCTGGGCATCTTTGCTGAGGTGGCAGAAAAAGGGGAAGGCACCTCTTAGATTCAGAGATGTCCTCAGCAAGGGGACCTGTTAAGCCTGGAGAAAGAGAGAGTAAAGGCGGATCCACCTGCAGCCTTGTGCAGCTGCTGGAAGGAGAGCTCTAAAGATGGCAGAACCAAAGCCTGTGTGGTGGCTGCGGGCGTTGTGGCAAGTGGCAGTGGTCAGAGGTTGCCACGTGGGAGTTTCAGGTTGAACATGAGGGACTTCCCGCAGGGGGGTAGTGCTGCAGGAGAAGGGGTTCCCCCTGAGGTGCAGACAGATCTCCATGCTTGGAGGTGTTGTGACATGGAATGAACAAAGCTGTAGTAGTGGTGGCAGTCCTGCTCCTCATGGGAGGTCGGACTAGAGACCACCAGGGTCCAGTCACCATTTTGAGGATTTTGAGCAAGTTCCTTACTTTTTGCTACTTCAATCGTTTTCCTCTTGCCCTTTGAACTCAGACTGACTGGAAGACTCTGTTTGACAACAAAATGTTGAGGCTTTCATATTTGTTTTTATTTGAAGGCAGAGCAGATGAGGCACTGCAAAATAGCTGACAGCCTGTGTGCAAGGCTGCCTGGCAGTCTATGGTCCCAGACTGAAATTCTGGCCCCACCAGTCTCGCCACGTTGCTGAGCTATCGGACCAGCTCCTCTGACCTGCTGGTTCCAGCCAGAAATGCCATCCCCGGTTGTGAAATGTTTCACCAGAAGCAGTACGCTTCTGCAAAAAAATTGTTTCAGTAAATCGACAGTTCCTGCAAAGAAAGCTTTGCTGAAAGATACCCTACCAGCTCTGCTTTCCTGTGCGTTGGAGTTAGCTCCGAAGGAGGTCGCAACTGGGTGGGATACTCAAAAGTGGCTACATTTACCCTCTTTAACTGCTCATGTGGAAGGTCCTCCTAAGCCTTCCTTGGGTTTTGATGTCAGAGAAGTGGGACTGTCACTGAATGCTTTTCAAAACTGTGGTGTTTTCATGGCTTGATCAGGAACTAGCACCTGGAGCCTTTGGCTGCTTTCCGTGATGCATTGTGCTGGGTGGGAATCTGTGTGACTGTGGAGTTTAATCGTAATGGCTTGTCATTCTGAAGGAATTTTCACATGTTCATATGGAACTTTCATGCTCCTGGAATCAGGGCTAAACTGTGAGAAATAGTCATGCCCACTGACAGGCTTTCTATGCACCTCTTGTCTATGGTGGGAGGCTTCAGGAGGAAGAGAGTGGGAGTGCGAACACAATAAATATGGAGGGGAAAAAAAGTGATAATTAGGTTTGAAATGCAGTGAAGTTCTTTATTCCCTGGACAGTGGTGCTTGTTTTATAGCATGTTTATTGAATTTTGGACATGCAAAGGCACAGGAGAGAAGAGAGGACATGCAAAGCTGTGCTTAGTTACCTTACCAAGCTCATTCTTTTAATTCTGTTAATTGTTTCAAGGAGTTGTGTATTTTCTGTGCACTGAAGTGAAGCTTTTTCTCAAGATCCAGTGTAAGGAGATGCTTTTCTTATATCTGCAACAAACTGTAACAACAACAAAATCCCCTGGAGTTCTGATTGTCACCCAGTCCCTGGTTGTAAGTAACATGCATGTTCCAGACAGAGTAAGTCACTGAAAAAGAGAGAAAAAAAAACATGTAGTAAACCAAAAGATACTGGAGAGTTCAAGGAGAGCAAAAAAAGTTAGAAATGTTTGGAAAAGAAGACCTCTGTAAAAAAGTTGGTCAGAGTTGTTAAAGTGCCAGCAAAAGACAAAGGAAAGTCACAGACAACTTGAGAAATATTGCTAAGAAGGAAAACAATCATTCCCTTTAATCAAACCAGAACAGATCGAGATAATTTCCCCCTTCCCCCCCCCCACCCCAGGGATCACGGTCACAAAACCGAACAAAATGAAAAAAATTCCCCCCTCCCCCCCCCCCCAGCTGTGTAGTATTGGGCAAAGTATTTCATATAATGTTTCATAACAATAACTAAGGAATGTAACAAGCTCATTAAGGTTACCAGGAATAATTGCTGCCATCAGGAGACATCTGTAGCTTAATCAGCAATCCACTGAATGCAAGTGGATTTGATCTCAGTTAAAAATCATTCAACCTACGGTAAAGGGGAAGATGAAATTAATAATTCCCCTTCAAATTTCTTTGTACCCAAATGGCTGTAATCCTACTAGGGTAAAACTGCAGAGGTTCCTCTAATGACATCTCATTGTCTTCACTTGATCTCTCTGAATCTGGTAGTGGGATTTTTGGGAACTTGAACAAAAGAAGTTCTCTGTTAACCCAAGAGATGATTAAGATTGTAAAGGGAAAAACAAAAATACTGGTATAAAAGCAAAATACCTTGCACAGTTCACTAGTAGGGCTGGTTATAGGGGAGGGGGAAATAATGTGTGGTTTCAATGTTTCAGTGTTGATTTCTATCTCAATGCAAATACTATATAAACTCAGGAGGATCAGTGTTTTCTTGAAAAGAGACCTGAGAGAAGTGACAGCACCCCTTGTCCACTCTCCCAGTGGGTTTGTGGCTTTTTAGATGTGCTTTGGGAACTGGGAGTACCAAGTTATCGCTGTCCTTGGATCGGACACATGGGACATCTTGGCCAAGCCTGCCCGATTTCTCCATAATTTCCATCCAGGAGCCACCAGGGAACATTCCTGGCACATTTTGTGAATGTTTGTAGGTACTATGAGAGATAGCATTTGGACAAAGCCAGCATCTACGGCTGGGGTGTTGGGGTGCCATAGCCTGGCCGCACTGCAGCAAGCCCCTCACTGGGGCTGGAGAGCTAGGGGAAGAGGAACATCCAACACAGCTTCTTGGTAGGAGAGGGCAGCGCTCTGCTGGGACTCTGGTTCTTGGTAAGTGGGGCTGGTCTGGTGTTGAGCAAACAGCTTGCTGATGCACTTGCAGCAACAAGCACTGGAAGCTCCAAGGGCAGCTGAGATCTGATTGCCAAAGGGCAAATGAGGTCATTAAAGAGAATGTTAACTATTTTCATCTGCTGAAGGGGGTGGGAGGGGAGGAAGCAAGGGGAGGTGCTCACCACCTGCTCTGGGGCTGGCAGTGCCTTCAGTTTCAGCATCCAACTTCTCTCTGCCTTGGGAGAAGCCTTGGTGCTGCCTGGAGAGCTGCAGCCTCGGCAACACCGCAGGTTCCCGCAGAGCCGGCACCGCCATCCTGCCAGGTGAGCTCTTGGCTGGTCTTTATGGTGGCGGGTTGGGCGTTGGTTTCTGGCATTTGCATTCTTCCCTTGCAGCCTCAGGGAACACCCGGTGTTTATTTTACTTAGTCATCGAGTCCCCTCCATCTTCTTTTGCCCTCTCCATGTACTTGCTTTGCTTTCAGCAGTTTGTGGAAAAGGTGCACAGCAGCATGTCTCCATCACCATGGACACGTTTTAGTTGTACCTCTGATTCCTCTGCCCCATCTCATGGTTCGGTCTGCCCATCCTCTTCTGTGGGGGAAATCGCTCAGGGCAGGGCTTGTCACATCCTATTCTGCAGCCCTCTCGGGCGGGCTGAGGATCACTATCTCCCCTGGGCTGCTGTGCTGGCATGGCCGTCCTCTATCCCAGTGGCAATGCACCACTTGCCCTGCCTTTCTGATGGGCAGAAGAATGGCAGAGGTAGGTGTCCTAGCTGGAGAAGGACCCTGGCGTTGGATGGGGCAGTTCTGCACTGGAGGAGGCTCTGCTGGGTGAGACCCAGTGATGCCCCTGTCTCCGGGAGCTGGGGGGCACAGAGTAGTGAGAGGCAGCGGGCGATCTGTGCTCTGCCCCATCGTGGGTGAGTGACAAGAGTGGGGTGAGGATTTATTGTCCCAGCCCTACAAGGTGGTGCTGCACCTGAGGTCCTGGGAGATTGCACCTGCCTCTGCTGCTCATTGCCAATGCACGGACACGAGTGCTCTCCTGTTGCTGAAAGCTGAGTGTCACTGCTCCTCCCTCCATCTCTCGAGTGGGTTTCCCTGCACAAGCTGCCTGCCTGTGCCTGCCTGACAAAAATACCTCCTTTGTTGCTGTGTGTTGCACACTGTGCGTCTTGCTTTTTCTGTGACTTCTGCTATATGTAATTTCTTGGCTGCTTTCTTCAGCAGCACAGTCCCTAAAACTTTTCTAACTCCAGGGTTGCTTTGGAGGGTGGCCATTCCCGGCTGCTCCCCCTGGCTGTGCATGGGAGCTGCTCCCTGGACTGTTTGGGCTTTTACCAGCCTTGTTCAGAGGTGGTGGCGGTTTTGTGTTTCCATGGGACCCCGTGCACATCTCTGGAGTTTTTACTGTTTGGAGACTGCCAGCAACCTGTGCAAGCAGGGCCCAGGCTGGCCTGGAACAAGGGGCCTCCCCGGTGTATGTACTGGTGCCAGATGAGCTTCTCTAGCTGGTGTGGATAAGCTTCTCATCTAGCATAAACTAGTTATTTAATCATTGTCAGCTAATCCACCAGCAGCTGGGCTTGGCTCGCAACCAGCTGCGTACGTATACATCTCTTGGAAGGAGCACGTCGCCTGTGAGTGACCCAAAAGCCCCCGTCCTCTTGGGTAAGCCCAACTCCCGTGCAGTGATTTCCAAAAGGTGATGGTCCATGCTCTGACCATCCCCACCACGCTCTGGGGCACAGCTGCCATACCCATGGGGTGACAGGCTCCGCCAGACCTCGTTTCTCCAACCGCGCCGGCAAAACGCTTGGTTTGCTGGGAGCCATTTGTTTGGTTTTAATTTCGCCTGAAATGTACAGTTTGCGAAGGGAAGCTAACGCTTTTGCACGTCCCCATTAGCACAGCTGTGGGGAAAGCCTGTGCGCCGGACCCACTCTAGCTCCCAGAGAGGGGGATGTGGCGGGCGCGTTGCCTTCGCCAGACTGGGGGCCAGCGGGTGTTGCGGCATGGGGCTCAGCGCCAGAAATAACCTCCTTCTCATGCAACATCGAGGTGCTGCAGCGAAGCACTTTGGCCATCAACGCCCTACGAGAACCTGCGCCGATTGCTGGTTCTGATTTAGGGAGAGAAATGTTTCACTTCATTTGCTCGACGCAGCCTTGCCTCAGATGAAAGGTGTTTTGCAGTGCGGCGTAGGAAACACTGAAGAGTGCAAACCAGATGTTGAAGCTGATAAGGGAACCTTGCAGAAGCAGCAGAAATGTCGTGACCTTCCCACAGCCCTCCTCAGACCCGTGAGACGGCAGCATGGCTGTGGGAGCTCAGTGCTTTCTTCTCGGTGGCGCTCACAGGAGAAGTGGCATCTCGGAGGTGTTCCTCCAGCTGCGCGCGTGCAGGCTGGCTCACCCTTCCTCCAGCCTGGCTGGTGGTGGCATGCATACCTCCAGGACGGGATAGACGCGTGGGGCGCGTGAGGGAATGGAAAATGACTTCACTGCTGCCCCATTTCCAGGGCAGCACAGGAAGCCCTTGCCCCCCCTCAGCTATCCCCTGTGCTTTTCAGCCACGCAGCCCACGGTTTGTTGCGTAAATGGTTTCTGGAGCTCAGCAGCGGTTTCGTATCGATTGGCTCTTTCTATAGCTGCCTGCAGGTCAATCATTTCTCTGTGGACAGACAGCAAGCTGTTGTTAACCAGAGGAGATGCCAGCCCTACTTCTGTTGATGAAAGCCTCTCCTAAATCACAGCTGGTGTTCCTCCTTGGGTTATTAGCTTTTAATTAGTACCTACCAGCCCTTCCCGTTGGCTGGGGACATCAGGGACACACTGCACGTGCCTTTGGGCTCCACTGTTAGTGCTGTGCTCGGCTTGTGCACTCACTGAATAACTTTGAGTACTGAGTTTCAGTTTTTCCCATCTTTATCTCCTTGGCATGTAATGCACTTTCCAGAGCTGCAAGAAATCAGACCATAGGTATCTTCTGCTTAATCAATTGTTGTCCAATTTTCCCGTGCCGTCACTCTGGTGAGCACAGATGCTGCTGAGCAGTTTCTCCAGGCACTTTGCTATCACTTCCAGCACTGCTCCATCACAGCAAGCGCAGCTGGTCTCCCTCTCTCCTGGGTTTCCTTGTGTGTTCTCTTGCAGCATTGGATGTTGCAGCTCTGCATGGCCTGGCCTGAGCCATCCATGGCTTACAGGGTGGGATGCTCCTGATGGCAAGCAGAAACCTGGGACACACAGACCCAGAGATGCCGGGGGTGGGCAGCCTGCAGGGGCTGAGCTCATGATGACACCAGCTTTTCCCGTCTGCATGTATTTCTGCTTTCTGAGTGAGGTTCACAGGCAAGGATGTGAGTTTTCTTTGCAATAGCTGAACTTCACAACCCAGGTCAATACTCTGCAGCAATGTGCAACTTTTGGAAGCCCTCAGCTCACAGTGTCATTAAGGAGAAATACCTTATGTGCCTTTTATAGTGCCCATTCACTGGTTGGTGAAGTTTGCTTGGTTTTTATAGGAAAGGAACCTTTCACTTGAAAGATTTTTAGCAATTTATCAGTTTAAAGACTCAAATTTGTCACGAAATTTGTTGAGGACCAAATAATGGCTTATAGAAATGCTTCAAAGTCCTTAAGTGAGATATAAAGTATCTGTTAACACTTCATTATTTTTCTTAGCATAATATAAGCCTGGTGCATCCCCCAGAATGACTTACCTGTCTGAAGCTCAGTAAGCTGCAGGTTTGGTTTTGGTTGCAAGAACCTCGTATGCTGTTCACCATAACAGAGAAGCCTGAAGCCTAACCAGGGCAGTTTTCTTTCTGAAAGGCTGACTTGAGAGATGAGCAAAAGGCTCCTAGGTGGCCTTCCACCCGACCTCCTTGCTTTCTCTTGTCTGAGTAGTCCTTTGTCCGTATGACCAGCCCCACCTGCAGACCCATCAGGCAGGAGTTCAGCTGTCTTGGCTAAAAGCATTGCTGGTATTTCGTGTAGAGAGAGTGAGAGAAGTCCTCAGGAGACTGAATGTTGAGGTCTCTAAATAAAAATAGGAAACAGATGGCAGCAGTTTCCAAGCTTAAGTGGTTTTTAACTAGTCTAGTAACTAATGTTCTCATATACCTACAACAGTATTACAGTTTTATCTTTGCAAAGATCAAAAGAACAACTTTCCAGCACTTGCCAGGCACGCAGAGCCATGCATTTTAATAGATGACAGACCAAATGTATCCTTACAGTAATGGGCCTGACTTGCTGATTCCAAATTCCCCCATGTATTCCTGCGGTGAATAAAGCCTAGTGACTGCTCTGGGTTTTCATTTTAATTCCTACTACTGTGGACCTAGTGCTGCCTCAAAAATACTGCAGATATTCAGGGAAGTCAGCAAGTCTGGTGTCTGGAAGAGCCTGGTAAGAAAGTGTTTCATGTGAGGAAGAAGTTGGGAAGCTTCTGGAGCTGCCCAGGTGTCCCCTGGCTGAGCATGTCAGCACCCACCCCTGTTTATGTCAACCCGCTTACTCATGGATACCTGTTTTAAGTTCCAGGATCAAGCAGGGAGCAGACAGACCATAGCATGCCTGACTTAGGTTGGTACAAGCTGGCCCTGTGCTGCAGCGCGGTCTCTCGGATGGGTTGTATGTACGATGTCTCAGGTGACTGAACCCGCAGGAACGGCAACGCTGTCTAGCAGCAGGTGGAAATGTTGTGTGCCAGCTGCTGCAAACTCAGAAGACCAGCCTCTAGTTGTACAATTTATGCTGAAAACTGCTTTCCTGTTGTCCAATTTATTCTGAGGGTGGAAGAGGCTGTTTCTTCAAAGCTGGAATAAACAATTTGGAGTCCAGAGTTGTGTAGAGTTACAGAGCTTGCTCTTATGAGAGATGCTGACTTTCATTAGTTTGTCTGCAAAACACCTGCTTCTGCTTTCCACAAACATTGAGCACTAGGTTAAAGCCTCTCTCCTGTGCCTTGCTGCTCTGCTCTGTAACCCAAATCCCATAATACCAGAGAGGAATGCTGCTGTTGGGCACCTTTTACCTCGCTGAAACTTGGCTTCTGTTTGGTTTGCCTGGTTTGTTTGTTACGTGAACATTTGTTTTTAAGGAGCCTATCTTTTTACTTAGTGTCCTAGTTTCAGCTGGGACAGAGTTAACTTTCTTCACAGTAGCTAGTGTGAGGCTGTGTTTTGGATTTGTGCTGAGAAGAAGGCATACTGATGTTTATCATCACTGCCATGACAGCTGTGCCAGTGTCTGCAGGGGCAGGAGAAGCTGGGAGGGAGCACAGCCCCAATTACAAGTTTAGGATTTGACTTTAGGATTAGGATTGAGACCCAAACTGGCCAATGGTCTATTCCATATCATGCATGTTATGCCCCTTCATAGATCAAGGTCTGTCCACAAGTGCTTACACTTGCTCCAGGTTGTCTCCCTCTGGGTTGTCTTGGTCTCTCCGATGCTTGTGCTTTTATCTCCATTGTGGGATTGCAGTGTTGGCACTCTCCCTGCTCCAGGATCGTTAACTCGCTAACGGGCTGAGCCTTGGTGATGGGGTCATGAGCAGTTTACTGTGTATCACTCATTTGTATATATTGCTACTATTTTTATCATTATTTTTGATTTTATTGTAGTTTAGTTATTAAATTGTTCTTATCTCAACCCATGAGTCTCTTTTCCCTCTACCCCTTTAATTCTCTCCCCCATCCCTGGGAGGGGGGAGGGTGAGTGAGTGGCTATGTGGTGTTTGACTGCCAGCTGGGGTAAAACCATGATAGTTAGCTTGATTGAAAGGTGTCTTTTTGGCAGTGGAAGCAGGAATCTAGAGCCGTTAAGAAATCCCTGGATCTGGTAATGGTACCCTTCCTCTGTGTTCTGCATCTAAACAGCCTGGAGCTGAGTTTCCAGAAGGCCTATGCAAGAAGTTGGAGGTAAATGTCAGTTCCAAAATCTGTGGCAGGAATGTTTTCTCAAATTTGGACTTACCCATTAAACCCTAATGTGAATGAAGGAAGAAGGAAAGAAAGTCAGCTTTCTTCTGGTAGGTAGATCATCAGCAGGTCACAGTTAGTGACATTTATAATGTGCTTTAAGAATTAGACAACACAGTCTAACCTCAGTGACAACAGAGGGAGAGACTTGGGCAGAATTTAGGCTGGCCCTTTAGACATGTAAGAGTTTAGCATTTAGTTCTCGAGTGTCCCATATTCAGCTGGCGCCTGATATTTGGAGGCCCTGGGGTTCAGATACAACAGCTCCTGTTGGGTCTCTGACTCAGCTTCTGAGGATGCTCAGGATGTCTCAATGCAGCTGATGCCAACTGTCCCTGCTGGTGTCCCGTGGTTAAGCTCTTCTCCGCCCGCCTTTTCAGCACGCTTAATCCGGTTCCCAGTCGCTTGGCTCCTTCAGAAAACACATCCAGAAGAGAGAAAGTAGCACCTCATTTTCCTCTGTATCACAGTTGTAGGAGCATTTACAGAGGTTTAGGGAGCCCTTGAGTTCCAAAGAAGTCCCATCCACCACAGGACTGGAGCAGTCATGGGGTATCTGCCCTGAATTTCTGTATGGATCCTGCTTATTGTAGGAAAAGGAGCACTTGTGACAGCTTATCTCGGTGATTTCCCCCTGTCACAGCCTCTTGGACAGAAGATTGTGGCTTTCCAGAGCCGGGCAGAACCAGTGCCTCTGCGTGCAGGAGCAGTGTTCTCCTGCTGCCTGCCAATGCAGGCTGCATAAAAGGTACGTACTTGCAGCAACCCAGCTCTCAGCCGCTTCCCCATCAGCAGGGAAGGGGAGCTGGGGGATCTCATTGTTTCCGGTCTGTCCTGTCTTCTGGCTTTCCAGCCCCAAGGAGGGGGAGCGGAGCCCCCTGCAGCCCCTCAGCACTTGATTTCCTTTTTAAAATGTGGTAGGGGTCCTTCTAATTAGAGAGTAAATACACTGTTAAAGGCAGAGATTTAGCTGCAAAGCTGTTCTCTTTCATGCCAAAGCTTAACAGGGGAAAGCAAGGGTTGGAGGTGAAGGAAAACCCCGTGATGAACTCTGGAGCAGGAAAAATGAACCTTTAAGGACAAAACAGGACAGAGAAGCCTTGGAGGCAGGTGGTGAGCCTCTCATCTCCCTGTGCCTCGAGGACAGCCGGGGTGAGGCCCTTGCTCAGCCTGGGATTCCTGAAGGTTTGCGCAGCAGCCAGGCGTGGTGGTGGTTGCGCAAGTCCAGCAACGCCGAGGCTGGCAGTGCCCCACTGGCCCCCATCGAGCCCCCTATCCTGGCTGCCCCCCATTCTGCGGGTGTCCTTCACCCCCGGCAGGTCCCCAGGGAGGTTTTCTTCCTCTTGGCATGGCAAGATCTGGTCTGAGTAAGGCTGATTCTTGAGAAGACAAAGGGAGATCTATTAGTAATTGCCTTTTCTGTATTTATTTTCGCGTGTTTCCTGGTTTCGGTGCGGTGCCATGTTTACTGAAGACGAATGGCCAAAGTAAACCTTCCGGATGAAAAATTGTGAATGCAAAAGCCAGCCGCACAGCTAAGCATGTCCCTCGCCCCTGCGTGCTTTAGTCATTTCAGATTAGGTGCTCGCTTGCCCTTTTCCTGCAGATAGGCTCATAAGGCATCGCCCTGAGACAAACCTGCCCTGTACACAGCCACAGGCAGAGAGCTGAGGCAGGTCTGGAAAGGCTCTCGAGCAAGTGGAGGGATTAGCCTGCCTGCTCATTAACTTTGTCAAAGCGTGTAATCATTGTTGTGCCAGCCGAGCCAGGGGAAGTGAATGGGGAAGGATTATTTAATGATCAACAGCGTTCCAGGGGGATGGAGGGGTTTATTTTGGGGACAGGAATAAAAGGCAGAGCAGAGCACCGAGCGGTTCCTTCACAGCCAAGAGACTGTTTGGGCAGGAGGAGCCAAAAGGGATGGAAACATTCCCTTCTCCCCTAATCCAGTTGCAGATCTGACTTACTTAGAGTGAGTCAGTGGTATCAATGTTGTCCTGTTACTTGGTGAGAAGTTATGAACTCGGGTTTTTTTGTCCAGCAAACCAGCTCGCCAGCTCCTTGCTGAGTTCCCTGTGACAGAGAAGGGGCTGCCCAGCCTGCAGACAGGAGTTCTCCACCTGCAGAAACAGGGAACAAGTCAAACTCATTTACAGGCTGTGTTTCATCATGACAAGTGTGAGAAATACTTATTTTCCAGAAAATGTAGACCTCTGAACAGTAGTGGAGAAGAGTCCAGCCAGCCTTCACCTTATCCATCCCTTCTTCTATTACTGTGTTTTTGTTAGTGACTCTTGAAAGATACTGTTCAACTGGGAGGCTTTGCAATCGTCAGAGAGGACACTATCAGACAGAAACATGGAGACACCAGAGAGGTAACTGAGAGGGAATCCTCTCAACAGGGGGTCGGGCGTCTCAGTATGCTTTCCTTGGCCCTTTGGTCCCAGATGTGAACTGGAAACACAACAGTTCAAGGAACCAACCCTTTGAGAAATAAAGTACTCCATAAGACTGATTTTAAAGGAAATTTGTTGAACCTATTAATCATGGAACATACAGGAAATTAATTTGAAATGATGTCATAAAAATAGCACATGAAAGAAGTGCAAATGTAACGTACTTTCTATAAATGGAAAAGAGTCTTTATACCGACGCTTGTGTAAGTTATAAGCTGAAAACAAACCAGGTGGCCAGTCTATTGGGCAAGAGCTGTTAAAACGTTGCATCTTAAGACCCAAAGAAACAAAGCTCTTCTTGTGCCTGCAGTTGCAGTCCTCATGGTGAGTTCAGCTGGAGGAATACCGCCTGAATTGATACAAGGTACGAGAGCGCATTTGATTTGATGCTCTTAGCCACAGTGGAACAGATGTAGGGTAGACAAATTTTATTACCCTATGGTTGTCTCTGAACCAACCTATTCTTGTGCTGTAGTTCCAGCTGTTGAGATGGAAGTTGGTTGTTTTCACCTCTTTTTTTGCCTATGATATTTGCATTAATTCCTCTTCCTTTGACATTTCTTCTCTCTAAAAGCTGCAAATTGCTTGAAAGCATGAATTACCATGCATCTGACACTTCTTAGAGATCTGTGCCATTGCTGCCTGGCCTGTGCTCCCTTTCTTCAAACAGGCACCATGATCTGGCAGAAACTGCTGGGTTGAAACAAAACCTGGAGAAAGTAAAGCATTTCCCATCAAAGCTGTTGGCTAATCACACCACTCTGGGAGAGCCTGGCCAGCTGTGGTGGGGCTTGTCACAGGCATCTCCAGACCCTCCTGGCCATACCGGCGTTGCCAAGGCACAGCCATGCCTTACGTACCACGTCCAGGTAACTTCCTTTGGGTGTTAGAGCAGAATTCGACTGGGTGTTTGTAAGTGTGGGTATTTCACAGCAGTAGAAAACACCTTGTTTGGGGGTTGATCCCCTAGGATGGAGTGTTTCTTTTGTGGATACTGTGGTAAAGACAAGAAGTCATATTGCAGTACAGGCACACGAGTTACACGGTTGGTTCTGAAGCTGTCATTACTAAGCTGGTGCTGCTACACTCAGGAAAACTTGCAGAGGAGCAAGAAATACAATCTGAGGATAATTTAGGAGGAATGATTAAAATATCTGATTTTGTACTTGAAAATCAGCCTGGGACGTCTGTTTTCAATCACGTTCAAGTCTAGAAAGTCAGAGGATGGTCAGAGATTGGAAATATCTAATTGTCTGAAGATGTTTTCGTGGAGTTATCAGAGTCAACACACACTTCTCAAATGCTTAGTGACATCACTTTATGATTGGGATTTTAATTTTTAGTAAAAATGACTTTTTCATGGGTGTTTACAACTCTGCTGTATTCAAACTTCTAAAAAGTTGGTTTAAAAATTATGCTAGTGCAAAAGAACACAATAGAAATAATTCCTACAAGAAGCTCACAAAACATGTAATTTTTCCAGTACAGAGCAACTTGGAAATAGCTCATTAAATTTTTTCCTATTTTTTAAAAATATGGAGCTTTGATAGGAGATAAATCAAGAGCAGTACCTCCTCTGAAGAAAGTGCTTCTGAGGTCTTGAAAAACTGAAAATAAAGATTCGGAATGGACTGATTTTCTGAAATGCACTATCATATCTGAAATATTTCATAGCATCAGATACAGAGGGAAGCAGCGGCTGAACACAAAGCCTGAACTACCTGTGCAAAATATACCCTGGCACTGTCTTTTTTGGAATGAATACAAAAATCTTGATATTTTTATGGCATATGATAATGATCTGATTAATTTCCTGCTCAGATTCTTGCCCAACTCTTGCCCCATCATTAAACAGTTTTTTTTTTTTTTTTTTTTTTTTTTTTTTTTTAGTATAACAAGCATTTAAATGGTATCTCTGCATCCCAGCACAGTGTTTTCCATCTCCATACAGGAAACAAACCCTAGCTGGTTCTGCAATGACTTGGTCCCATTCCCAGGAATGTTTCCCTTCCATTTAAAAAAAAAAAAAAAAAAAAAAGAGAGAGAGAGGAGAAAAAAAAGAAAGCCCTTTTCAGTGTATTAGCACTAGATAGACCTAGGCATGAGAGATGCATCCACGCCCTCCTCCCAGTGAGGACAAACAAGGTTTGTTGGACCTTTCCTGAACTGAAGTGCACCAACACGCATGTCCCTTCACCCAGCTTTTCCTCGGAGCTGAGTGAAGCTGTTTGTCCTCCTTGCAGGAAATTCCAACGCTGGGATTTTAAACCCTGACTTCCTCACAACAGCCTGCCAGTGATGGCTTGCACCCGGTGGGCTGTGACAGGGTATTTTCTCTCCTGGTGAGCTGAAATGAAGCAGAAGCTGGCCAACATTCCTCTCCCTCTCTCCGACCCCCCATAGCGCAGCTTGTGCCTTGTAGGGTGCATGAGGACCCCAGCCATCAGGTACCCACAGCGGCCCTGGTGGCCAGGGGTGCTCTGGGGGATGGCAGCATCTCAGCACGGGGAGAAGGTTTGGTGCCTCCTGGGAGGCCAGAGCCAAGGGTGCCTGGGGCTCTGTCTGGAAACCTGCAAAATCCCTGTTTTGAAATAGGCATGGCACCTCATTTTCTTAAAAACTGGAAATACGTTTTATGTCTCGAAATACCTCCCTGGGCAGCCCATAACAGATGACCTTGGTCCTATAGTTTGGGATACAGCAAAGCAAGCTGATTGACACAACAAGAGTGTGATTTATATAGAGCAAAGAAAAAGTCCTTTGAAATGTTAAGCAAGTGGTACTTTGGGAAGCCACCCAGAGTATTTCCTGAAGGTGTCTAAAAAACTGAAGAACTAGCTTTGTACATTGATAATGTTGAACCAATTAACAGGATGAAAATTGCAAAAAATATATTAAAAGAAAATGTGATTTCCAGGTTATGTCTGCTTTAGGAGGTGGGTCCTCAGGAGCAGCAAGCTGGGAGCCTGTTAGCCCAGGTGATGGAGAGGTACATTTGGGCTGACCTCTGAGGTCTCAGTATTGTGGTGTTTGTTTCAGGCTCCTGTACCCTACAGCCTGTTTAGGTTGCCTGCAGAATGCCTGTGGAGATCCAGGGTTATGAATATGGGAAGTATAAGGGCTGGTACAGCCAAGCTAGCCTGTAGGAAAAGCTGAGGTCAAGGCTGCTCTGAGTAGCTTCTTTGTGGGTCTTGGGCACCTGCCTCCACATGCAGGTCTCATCCCTGCATCTTCTCTGGGAACTGGACCCCTTCTGCAGGGATGCAGGAAGTCCTGGGTGATGCTCAGAGGAATTTATACTCAACCAGATGTATTTCCAGACAGACCTCTCCCCTGTGTGTGCTGAGAGAGCTTCATTAGTTGTTGGTTCCAGTTTTATATTTTGCTTTGCTCCCAGCAGCATGCCAGGAAGTCCTGTGGCAGGCATGCTCATACACAGATGCCTTTGATCCCGCTGTGTGTCCAGTGTTTGTGTGAGGCTGAGCTGCCCGTCAGCGGGGTCCAGCCCCACACAGGTCTGGGGAGCAAGCAGCGATGGTGGGGGGGACCCATTCTGGGTGAGCTGTCTCTGAGTTTTCATTTTGGGATAACAAATCTGTGTGATGCTGATAATGGGGTTCTGTGTGTTTGACATAGTCTTCTTAACAGGGTGCCGAAATTTGCTATAGTATTTACTGTTTTATAACTGTGTTATTGACAGAAACTGTTCCTGTCAGAAACAAATTGTTTTCACACCACCTAAAGT
This sequence comes from Pterocles gutturalis, assembly GCF_000699245.1. Lineage (NCBI taxonomy): Eukaryota > Metazoa > Chordata > Aves > Pterocliformes > Pteroclidae > Pterocles > Pterocles gutturalis. Next base: position 4,571 of record NW_010107165.1, on the reverse strand, counting down.
GCAAAGTAAGAAGGGAACTGCATTGTCCAGCTCTGCCTCGCATGCAGACTGCTTTCTCTCAATGCAATTTCCTTGGGAGTCAAAAACTCATCAGGACTGTTTTGGCAGAAATCATGTCTTTTCCCTTTCTGAGTCATTCTGATGCAACTGTTCTAGGAAAACAAAACTTTCCATATTATTAGAACAAGCTTTGGTGTCTTAGCCTGTGAACTTCCCTTCTAGCTGCTCCTCTGTTAAGGCAGCAGATCAGCACGGTGTTACTTTGGCTGAATGTTTTCAGAAAGGATATGATAAAAACAACGCCACAACCCTGCCTCCTTGGCAGAGGCCGTCCTGAAGGCTGGCTGTGGAATGAGTAACCGTTTACACAGCGTTATCGTGCTCCGCTGCAACGGCGAGGTGGGGATAGCCCTGCAGAAAAGGGGACCCTGCTCCTCTGCATTTAAACTTTCAGTCTGAAGACCTAACCAGGGGATGGAGGTGCTGGCAGGGTAGGCCTGATACGGAACACGACAAAGTTAAAATTGTTTATTTTTTCATTATAATGTACCTTTTTGTTGTAGTTTGAAGATGAGTACCTGAAGCCCTGTAAGCCAGATTCAAGCACAGGCACAAGCAGTGCATGCCAAGGCTCTGCTTCCAGGACCATGAAAGGATGCCAAGCCGTTCTGCTGGCAATTACACCAGGATTACACCTCCTGCTCTGAAGACCGTGAGTGTAGATTTGACTGTTTTTCCTTGCCAGCCATTTCGAGGGAGCGGTTATGAGAAGAGAGCCCCGGGCTCAGCCTGGCTGGCACAGCTGCAGCTGAGCTGACGCATCCCTCTCTCCAGGGGTAAGTATCAGGAAGCAGTTATTTGTGTTTTCAAAGATTTGGAAAGCATTGCTGCTCGCATTGCAGGCTGGCCAATGGATTCATGAGCTCCCTTCCCCTTTTACTGCTTCTGCTTTTTCTTTGAGGCCAGGGTCTGGGACAGGGTGTCATCTGGGTTGGGCTCCTTCTGTACTGTTCACTCATCCTTTCTCTGTGGGAAAAGCAAAAGCAGCTCTGAGTGTGGATGCTGACATACAGGAGGAAACAGGAAGAGAGGGAATGGGCTGGAGGATCCTCTCCTGTGGGACTGGGAGGGGAAGAGCTTTAAAGAGAGCAGCATGCGCAGATACTGCAGGAGCTGGAGGAGCCGGTACCCCTGGCTGGCAGAGGGGAGAGGGCTGGAGGGCTTTAGCAACTGGAGCCTGATCCTAGGGCCTCGTTCCCCTGAGTAACACCGCACAGATGCAGAAAGAGGAGGTGGTAGAGGGGATGTAACAGTGAAATAACCCTTCTAACCCTGACAACAGACTGACTGAGGACTAGTGTTGCCACTGGCTTTGTGTTTTTTGATCAGCGGGTCCATTCCTGTGGGGTTCTGTCCCACAGAAATGTATTTCTGTTTCTACATCTATTTTGGTCAACACCCATCTAATACAGCCCCACATTGCTGGTCACTGCCCTGTCTAGCAGCAGCAGTTTCCTAGTGGAGGAGGGTTGTGGCAGGAGCCTGTCCCTCTGCCATTGGAGAGGCAATGCAGGGACCTGGCAGGAGCCCCAGGATGAAGGGATGCTGAGCAGGCTGCAGCTGGGGTCAGGGAAGAGCCAGCTGGGGGAAACGTGGGTTTCTTGTGCTGCTGTAGGATAAATGGTAACATTTAGAGCAAGAGAGCCACAAAAAATGATGACTACAGCTCTGTTTCAGCCCTATCTATCTGCTTGTGTGGTGCCTCTGCTTGGAACATCTGCGGTTACAAAAACACAACCTTGTTGCAGATCTATGCCCTTCTGCAGGGAAAAGTGTCCTGGCACAGGTGGAGGTATGTGCCTTTTTTAAACAGTATAAAAGAGGAAGGCTAATCATAGCTTCAGCTTACAGGAGAATCGAAAGCACCCAGAAGGTGCAACTTTGTTTGATGCTAGACATGTGGTTACTCTGGAGAAAAAGCAAATGAATGGTATTGTCACCTTAAAAGACAACAGTTGTCTCCTACTTTAGACTCTCTGATTTCAAAATAAGTTGTTTTGAGTCCGGGCTGCAGCTCAGTTTGGAAGCTGATGCTCTGGGAGGCAGCAGGCTGGTACCTACCCTTTATGGATTTCCCTTTATGCATGCAGCGTGCTTGGCCATTTGACCAGCTGTGTGTTTCTATTCAGTCAGGCAAAAATAAATATCATCAACCTCCTCTCTCAAAATTGCCTTGGATGTTTACAGAGGGATACTTTCTTTCAAACCGTCTTCTTTTTCAGACAGAATATCATTTCCATTCTTATGCAGTTTCTATTTGTTGATAACATATGACTGTGGTGTCCTAGGAAACGAAATGACATTGAGTGTTTCCCTAGCACTCTCTTTGACGAAACAATTTGACTCCAACATTTGTATCAATATAATATATACATCAGTCTCTCTATTGATAACATTTTACAGAACCTACACAACAAAATAACTTGTCAGTGCTGAGATGTTCCATTGCTCTCAGTACACTTAACACCCTCCCAGCCCCCCCTCCCCCCCCCTCCCCCGGCTGTAAATAATAAGAATCGAAAGCTGAGATACAGGGAGGGGAATGCAGTTCTGCATAGGAACTATTTCTGCACTTAATGCTGGAGGAAGCGATTGTGAAAGAATGGCTTGCGCAAAATGGTTGCATCAGCCTTTCCAGGGATAGGCGATGGCTGACAAAAGGAGAGAGATCGGCCACTGAATTTCAGCTTGTGAAGAAGAGAGTGCGAACATGATCTGTACTCATTTTTGTGTCCCCAGACAGCAGCAGCAATAGAAGTGGTTGAAATGTGAGTGCCGGACAACGCCGAACTCTTCAGAAGCCTTGGTTTCCTTAGGGGAGCAGCCACTACAGCAAAGCCGTGCAAACCGGTGTGCTTCACTGGCCGAGTAGTTACAGGACGTTGGGAAACTGTCAACATAAATTTTTGTTTGAGGAGCACAGGCTGAAATATTTCCTCACTCCAGGACTGTTGTTGCATCAGACCTGCCAAAGGGTTTCCAGCTTTTGTTGTACTTGCAGGTATGAGGTGACCACTGGGATCCCAGGGTACACGATCAGCACACGAGGAGACTGAAACACAGCCTGCAGTACACAAGGTAAGCATTTACTCTCTGCATGTTCAGGATCTGGGAAAACCATTTGTCTCTAGTAACAGAGCTGTTTACAGAGGCTTGTGAGCTTTAATAAGTTATTTGTTTTCTGGTATAGCCAATGGTGAAATTTGTTTGGCACCTGTGGCAGCAAACACAGCCCTTCTGTAAATTAAAATGGGTACTGTTTGAATTATGTCCACTGTTCATTGGGTGACGGCAACATCCAATTCCCATCTATTACCGGTGTTGGTTCTCAGAAAAGGGTGATAGACTTGTTTGGTTGCATATCAGCTGCTTCTGCCTTTCCAGTAAAGAATGTAAACTGCTGACACAGTGTACAAAAGGGCGTGCCGGGAGACTACGCAGCTCTGCTTTTTAGAAGCCCTGAGGCTAGTGAGACTTCATGCAGGGGACTTTCCTTCTGGGAAAGTTTGCGGTGTCAGAAACCACAGCCTACTTGAAGGGCCGAGAGGGGGGATGTGTTGTGTTCAGGGTTCTGCCTCACAGGTACTGATACTGGATGGACAGGCTAACACTGCAAAGGCTGAGAGCATTTAGAATAGAACATTTAGATAGAATCTTTTAGGATGGAAAAGACCTTTAAGATCATCGAGGCCAACCGTTAACCTAACACTTCCAGGTCCATCAGTAAACCATGTCCCTAAAAGCCACATCCACACAGATGGAGACTCCACCGCTTCCTCAGAAGCCTGTTTCAATGCTTGATAACCCTTTTGGTGAATAAATTTTTCCTAATATCCCACCTAAACCTCCCCTGGTGCACCTTGAGGCCGTTTCCACTCATATCACTTGTTACTTGGGAGAAGAGACCAACACCCGCCTCACTACAACCTCATACCATTGGCCTTGGCCCACCCAGCCTGTCAAGATCCCTCTGTTAAGAGCCTTCCTTGCCTGAAGCAGATCAACACCCCCACCCAACTTGATGTTGTCTCCAAACTTACCGAGGGTGCACTTGATCCCCTCATCCAGATCACCCGTGATCTAACCATCTTACCCTGTTTAGGGCTGAAACATCCAGACACAACTTTGTTGCTGAGAGGAGCTGTAATGTGAGAGACATAAGAGAAGAGAGCCATAGCTAATACACGTATGAAAACACAGGATGTTGAGAATGGTCCCTTCTGACTGTTGAGACATGATCTGGCTGTACTCCAGAGGTGAGTAGCACGTCAAGTTTTCAGGGATTAGCAGGTGAAGTAGCAGAGGAAGATGGATATCACAGGTTAACTCTTACAATAAAAGATGTTGATCTGAACTTCCTAATAAAATTCCACAGGTTTTCAATTGTTTTCAGTTGCTGTTTGAAACTAAAAGTCAACACTTCCTTCTCTCCTTTCTGTTTCATACAGCAAAATGTTCAACCAAGCAAGACACAAACAGAGAACTACACACATCTGGCGAGTGTGGGGCAT